>NC_061819.1:1976535-1981267 GCF_019202785.1 Penaeus chinensis | reverse complement strand
GCTTTTCCTTCCTGGCTTTTCCTCCTTGGCTTTTCCTTCGTGGCTTTTCCTTCCCTGGCTCTTCTCCTTGGCTTTTCTTAGATGCTATTCCTTGTGGGCTTTTCCATCCTTGGCTTTTCCTTCCTGGCTTTTCCTCCTTGGCTTTTCCTTCCAGGCTTTTCCTTCAGGCTTTTCCTTCCTGGCTTTTCCTTCCTTGGCTTTTCCTTCCTGGCTTTTCCTTCGTGGCTTTTCCTTCGTGGCTTTTCCTTCGTGGCTTTTCCTTCGTGGCTTTTCCTTCGTGGCTTTTCCTTCGTGGCTTTTCCTTCGTGCTTTTCCTTCGTGGCTTTTCCTCCTTGGCTTTTCCTTCCTGGCTTTTCCTCCTTGGCTTTTCCTTCGTGGCTTTTCCTTCCATGGCTTTTCCTTCCTGGCTTTTCCTTCCTGGCTTTTCCTTCGTGGCTTTTCCTCCTTGGCTTTTCCTTCCTGGCTTTTCCTCCTTGGCTTTTCCTTCGTGGCTTTTCCTTCGTGGGTTTTCCTCCTTGGCTTTTCCTTCGTGGCTTTTCCTTCGTGGCTTTTCCTTCCTGGCTTTTCCTCCTTGGCTTTTCCTTCCTGGCTTTTCCTTCCAGGCTTTTCCTTCCTGGCTTTTCCTTCGTGGCTTTTCCTTCCTGGCTTTTCCTTCTGGCTTTTCCTTCCTGGCTTTTCCTTCCTGGCTTTTCCTTCGTGGCTTTTCCTCCTTGGCTTTTCTCCTTGGTCTTTTTCCTTCCTGGCTTTCCTTCTGGCTTTTTCCCCTTGGCTTTCCTTCGTGGTTTTTCCCTTTCCCTGGTTTTTCCCTCCTTGGCTTTTCCCTTCGTGGTTTTTCCCTCCTTGGCTTTTCCTTCCGGGCCCTTTTCCCTTTCCTTTGGGCTTTTCCCTTTTCGTGGCTTTTCCTTCGTGGCTTTTCCTTCGTGGCTTTTCCCTTTCCCTGGTTTTTCCCTCCTTGGCTTTTCCTTCCTGGCTTTTCCTCCTTGGCTTTTCCTCCTTGGCTTTTCCTTCCTGGCTTTTCCTCCTTGGCTTTTCCTTTCTGGCTCTTCCTCCTTGGCTTTTCCTTCCTGGCTTTTCCTCCTTGGCTTTTCCTTCCTGGCTTTTTCTCCTTGGCTTTTCCTTCCTGGCTTTTCCTCCTTGGCTTTTCCTTCCTGGCTTTTTCTCCTTGGCTTTTCCTCCTGGCTCTTCCTTCGTGGCTTTTCCTTCCAGGCTTTTCCTTCCTGGCTTTTCCTACTTGGCTTTTCCTTCCTGGCTTTACCTCCTTGGCTTTTCCTTCCTGGCTGCTCCTCCTCCTGGACTGCTCCTCCTTGGGTGCGTCCGTCTCCTCGCCTGTAACGTGGAGCTGCATCCTTCGGCGCACGTGAGAGGAGCCAGTGTGTTGTTGACGATCTGAAAAGCTGTGGTTTTATTGCTTAACTCCGCCTGCGTTTTATAGCTTTCGAGAAATTTGCATATCTAGTCTTTTGAACATGCAATGAGCAAATTACAAATCTGATATCAGGAGATCTCCGTGCATTTGAAACTAGTTATTACACAACACAATATATAGTCAATCAGCCCTTGGCCGTGGAAGATAACGTGTTAACTAATTGATGAGAGAAAGATACCTCGAATAATTTAATTCTATCCCGTTAAGATAAAAGTCTCAGACCACTTTTCCAAATAGAGTTATCAGCCACTCATGCACATGCATATAAATTATAATTCAAATAAATTATAAGCCCGTGGTCGTTAACAAGTAAACACACCATTAAGATTTGTTAAGACTTTTACACCACGAGTAGAGAGTAGAGAGAAGTTATCTAACGACAGGAAGAAGTTTGGCCATCTTTTCTGATGCATTATTCATGACAATTATTTTGTTTATATGTATGCAGTGGTACCCAAAAGTCTCCTGGGGTGTGTTTTGGATAGAATGCCCTTTGCTGGGACCGGGTTTTTGGGGGGGGGCCCCTATTCATGCTCCCGAATTGTTTTCGGGCGGTTGGCTTGAGCTGGGCCTCCCCTTTCCCCTTGGCCTTTTTTCTCGGCCCCCCCCCGGCGTCTTAATGAATGCCCAAAAGGTTACTTCTGGGTGTCCGGAATGTCCCCTATTCTCTTTTTGGGGAGTAACCCCTGATATATATGTAAAAATATATATATATATTTATATTATATATTTTATATATGTTTGTGGTGGGTTTCATCGGGTTGTTGGTTTTTTGTGTTATGTTTTTTGTTGTGTTTGTAGTGTGTAAATATAATCATAATATATATAAAATATATATGTATATATATACATAATATACATTTATTTATCTATTCATTCCTTCCTACCCTTTTTACCCTATGGGCCTCATGGTTGTCCCCAAAAAGTTCTTTTTCCCAAAAGGCCAAAATATTCATAATGAGCTTCCTAAGTGTCCAAAAAAAAAAAAAAAAAAAAAAAAAAAA
Source organism: Penaeus chinensis (assembly GCF_019202785.1). NCBI lineage: Eukaryota > Metazoa > Arthropoda > Malacostraca > Decapoda > Penaeidae > Penaeus > Penaeus chinensis. The sequence goes on along the minus strand of NC_061819.1, from coordinate 1,978,837 downwards.
AAAAAAGAATCATTGATGCCCCCCCAAAAGGTTAAAACAGTTAAATGATCTACATCTTCTTCAGCCTAGGTGCCCAGTAAACCCAAAGGGAGAGCCTTCTTGGGTGTCCACAATATCCCAAAATGTCCCTCTCAGGTGTCCAAAAAATACATTGCCCAAAATAAAAAGTCAGGGTGTCCAAAAATATTCTCCTTGCTCTCTCCGGGTGTCCAAAACATGTACGGTCATCTTCCTGAGTGTCCATCTCAGGTGTCCAAAATATCCAGTCCCCAAAATAATCTCCACGCGTCCCAAAAGCCAGGGGTGTCCAAAACATCCACACTGCTCATCCTGGGTGTCCAACAACCCTACTCTGCTCGTCCTGGGTGTCCGCAAATGTCCGGAAAAAAAAAAAAAAGTCTCTCTGAGGATTGCTTAACAGAGGCCGCTCCGTTCACGCAGGGAGAGGTCGTCATCATGCTGAGCTCAAACGCTTCGCCAGGAAAAGGTGTTCATCAGATGACGTCCGTATCACTCGCCGGTAAGGTTTACGAGACAGTAACTCGTGGGAGAAGTAGGGTAGGGCAAGGGGGGAGGAGGGAGGGAGGGGGGGGGAGGGGGGGCCAAGGGGGGAGGGAGGGAGGGAGGGCAAGGGGGGGAGGGGGGGAGGAGGGCAAGGGGGGGAGGGAGGGAGGGAGGGGGGGAGGGAAGGGGGGAAAGGAGAAGTACGGTAGGGGCCCAAGGGGGGAGGAGGGATGAGGGAGGGGGGGAAAGGAGGGGGGGCAGGGAGGGAAGGAGGGAGGGCAAGGGGGAGGGAGGGGAAGGGAGGGAGGGGAGGGAGGAGGGAGGGGGGAAAGGGAGGGAGGAGGGGGAGGGAGGGAGGAGGAGGGAGGGAGGGGGAGGGCAAGGGGGGAAAGGGAATGGGGGAAATGAGGGGGGGCGAGAGTGTTTGTCGTAGGAGGGAAGTGGAGGGAAGGAGAGGGGAAAGGGGGAGAAGAAGAAGGAGGAGGAGGAGAAGGAAAAAGAAGAAGAGGAGGAGGGGGAGGAGGAGGAAGAGGAAGAGGAGGAGGAGGAGGAGGAGGAGGAGGAGGAGAGGAGGAAAAGGAGGGAGAGGAGAAGGAGGAGAAACAGGAGGAGGAGAAGGAGGAGGGAGGAAGAGGGGGGGGTTTTGAGGAGGAGGGGGGGGGGGTTTTAGAAAAGGGAAGAAGAAGGAAAGGAGAGGGAGAAGAAAGAGAAGACAGATAAAAGCAAATGAAGAGGAATGAGAAAAGGGAGGAGAAAGAAAAAGAGAAAGAGAAAGAGGGGGAGTAGGAGGTGGAGGAGAAGAAAAAAATACAAAAAAAATAAAAACAGAATAACGATGATGAAGGGGGGGGGGGGGGAAGAAGATCAAGAAGAAGACGAGGAAGAAAAAGACGAATAAAGAAGAAAGGAGACAGAGGAGAGGAGGAGAAAAGGAATAAATCGTCGCCCGCTGGTCCAGAGGATCTGATTCTTCAAACAAGGAACTGAGAACCACGCACGGACGGCGGGTTTTTTAGCGGACGCAAAACTCCGCGGTTGTAAAAAGGGACTTGCCCCCTTGTCCGCCAACTTAACCCGCCCGCCAAATTTCATTCATTTATACCCGTAGGTGGGTAAGAATTTTGGCGAAGTGAAGGTAAACTGGTTGTGATGGAGTGCAGGTCTTCTCGCGGCTCCCAGGCAGGTCGCCGGTTTATGCCCTCGCGAGTGCATCTCATTTACATTAACTCGGGATAAATCATACTCGTCGTTTTACATAAGTAAGCGTAGATCCCGTGTAAGTTGAGGATGAAGTGTATTGACTTATCACAAGGCATATCAAGTTTTGTTTTTGTGTTGTTTTTGTTTTACGTCTATTAATTCTTAAATTTTTAGTTTTTTTTTTGTTTTGTCGATTGGGTTGTAACTCATTTCCAGCCTTTGATTTATGCTACGTGTCGTCAACCGCGCAGAAAACAAGCATAATATACCTGTTTTGGGGCCTTTTTATCGCCAAAGCAAACATGAAACGAGTCGATTCAAGTCATATATTCATTCATTTTCCGACTCGGCTCTATCGCGACATCTGTTGGGAAGTGGCGGAGTTATGAGAGTCGCCATTTTTCACCCGCAGATTTTCCCATCAACATAAATCTGTCATCTCACACGCGCAAGATCGTAACCTGCACGATAGCAGCGTAACTCGAGGGAAAATACACGTATAAATATATATACATCCTCCCTCTCGAGCGACGGAGCCGAGAGGAAAAATACAAATATAGTTTGAATGGCACAGACAAAGTTGTCGGCCGCGACAGCC
>NC_061819.1:1959035-1961535 GCF_019202785.1 Penaeus chinensis | reverse complement strand
ATTGCCCATGTCCTCCCTCCGCTTGATTACCCATGTCCTCCCTTCGCTTGATTACTAAGCAGTGATTCTAAAACTAGCTTGCAAATGTCTTTTTTTTTTCAGGGGATGTCATATACTCTGTCAGCCAAACCTTAATTATAATCTCATTATTAATCACAACTGTGGTTAGTCTAATGAATGAATATCTACCCACTTAACTGCCTACCTTCCTCTCTACGTCTGTATCGATAACTTCAAGCTAATTACTTAACTATGGACTGTTATATTAGACACAATTAACGAAATTATTAATGAAATGGATATGCTAAGGTTAAGGAGAATGAAGTGTCAACAACTACTGTCAAGTTAACGGGAATTAGACCTTTCAACTAGTAGGTAATATAGGCATAGGTTGTCGGCCTACTGGGGCGTGCAAAAGGGCAGGCAATCCATAGTCGTTTGTTTGGTGTAAGATTTTGGTATTTACTGCTATTTAAGAGGCCGGTTCAAGGGGAAAAAAATCCTGTGTGGGAGAGAGGCGAAAAAAAACAATAAACAGTATGTATGTATTCTAATTTGCGACAAAACGAGATGGTTACGTAGCGGAACAAGACCATAACGTCGACAACAACATTCTTTGGTCTGTTACAAGATCTCCTGTTATAGAACTTTGAGCCTTTAAGATGAAAGCTATGTACATATCTATTTTTTTTTTTCCTAACTCTCAGCTCCGGAAAAGGTAAGTTAGGTGCGGCATTGTAACTCATGGTTTGAGGAGCGGTTCCATATCGGGTGAGTTTCATTATCAAAGCCTGCATGGAATAATTCAAGTGACGAAACTAAGGAAGGCCGAGGCGCGCGAGTCGAGGCTGTCAAGGAACGCTGATCTTCAACGCCCCAAAACAATCACAAATAAAAGGAGAGGGAGAGAAAGAGGAAGAAGGGGGAGGGGGGGAAGGAAAGAGAGAGGACGGGAGGGAGGGGAGGAGGGAGGGAAGGGAGGGAGGGAGGGAGGAGGGAAAGTGAGAGAGAGAGAGAGAGAGATTGAGAGAGATTGAGAGAGAGTTAATTTCTTAATACTACCGTATATATCAAACCAGGAGACAAAACATCTTTTTATTCTCTTTTTACAGTACAATATATATATATGTATATACACACATAAAAAATACATACGAACACACACACACACACACACACACCCACACACACCCCACACAACCACCCACACAACCCCCACACACACACACACACACACCACACACACCCACACACACACCACACACACCACACGCCACCACCACACACACCCACCCACCCACCACACACACACACCCCACACACACGACACAGACACAGACACACACACATACACACACATATATAACGCTAGCCTATATATATGTATATATACATATTCTATATGCAACAATGACTCAAATGAAAACGAAAACATCGAAATTAATAATAATAACAATAATTAAAGTCGGCAATGATAATGTTGATGATAATGATGATTACAAACATGATAACAAAACCGACGATATTGATAATGATGGTAATGGTGATATCATTTACGATAATTTTAATATTTATTATAATTATAACAATGATAATATTAATAATAATGGTTATGATAACAATAATGATTATAACAATTATAACAACCATAATAACAATACTAATAACGATAATGATAATGATGATGACAAGTATAAAAAGATAATGATGGTGATAATTACAAAAATCATGATGATGATAGTAATGATAATAATGATAACAATAAAAATGATAACAATAATAATATTAGTAATAATAATAATAATAATGATGACAATAATTATAACAACACCACCACCAACAACAACATAGATAATGACATAATGACAAGAAAAGAGAGAAAAAGGAGGAAGAGGCACAGACGAACAAGAATGATTAAAAAGCCTCCTCTTCAAGCGACCGCGACTTTCACTTCCCGTTCGGCTCCAAAGAGTTAAGGATTCGCTTCGCTCGCCTCTCGCTGGCCTATAGCCCCTTGGTTAATGGGGGGGGGGGGGGGGGGGGGGCTGGGGTGGTATGGTTTGAGTTGTTGTTGTTGTAGTTGTTATTATTGTTATTGTTATTATTATTATTGTTATTGTTGTTGTATTTTTATTATTACTATTAATACTACTACTTCTATTATTATTATCATTGTTTTTATCATTACTGTCATTATTCTTTATACTATTATCATTATTATTATTACTATTTTATTATCATTATTATTTTATTACTTTTATTACTATTATTATTATTATTATTATTTTTTTCATTACTATTATTACTATTACTATTTTTTTTTTAGTTTTTATTATTATTATCATTATTATTTGTTTCATTAGAAATGTTATACATTATTAACTATTATCATCATTATTTTTATCAGGATATATAATTAAATAATCATTATAGTATTTTTTATCATCGTAAACTTTTTCTTTATTTGCTTCCCTTATTTTATCACCATTACCATTAATCT
>NC_061819.1:1956293-1958935 GCF_019202785.1 Penaeus chinensis | reverse complement strand
ATATGTATTGTATATATGTACGATTATAGAGATATACACATTAATATATTATTATATATATTTTACATTATATGTTTATATTGTATATCTATATGAACATATATTTCTTCTTTTTTTTTTTCTTTTTCTTTTTTTTTTTCTTTTTCTTTTTCTTTAAAAAAAAAATTTCCCCTTTTTTTCTCAGGTCAAATCTTCTTCATCGATGTCATGAATTTCAGTTTCGCGCAACTAGGATTGATAGTGAAACAATAGACTTGGGTTCAGGCAATTCTGAGGGTTAAACTTATCAATATAAAATCCTATACGACTATTTGATTGCCATTATCTTGACTTCCGGCCTATTACTAGGTGTATATAGATAAATTGTTCAGATATTGTAACGAGGTACTATGACAAAAAAAAAGAATATATATATATATTACTTGAACTTAACCTGATTACAGATCCTCATAACGAATAAGTGTACAATACATTATCATTATGCATGCGTGTACAATTTACCCCCCCCCCCCTACAAAAAAGTAAAAACAAATCCATTTACATACAATTTCTTTTCCTTGTATAGTCTTCAGTCTGCGCATGACGATAGTCATTGTGCTCACTCATGCCTGACCAATCCCAGGGCGTGCACGAGATCACGTGTTATCGACCGCGACCAATCAGCGTGGCGGCTGCGGTGCCGGGCTGAGCCGAAGCCATGGCCAAATAATGACGGTGCATGTCCAAACGCGTTCCATTTTTCTCGGTTAAGATAATCGTGCAACTTATCAATCCAAAAATGGCTAATTTGGCACCATAACAAGGCAGCTCCAAAGGATGGACCTTTATGCTGTTTTTTTTTTGCATTTAATTCCGTTAATTCCAGTATAGATAAAAGAGAGGGGGGGGGGGGGGGGGGTATAGGATAGGGTAGTTAAATTATTAAGATTTATGGGACACGAGGAATATTTGATTTCTTGACTGATTCAAAATATATCCTCTGGAAGACAGCAAAGAAACTGTTTGGGAGGAATGGCTAATACATACACACATGTGCACACACACACACACACACACACATACACATATATATACACATATGAGTATATATATATAATATATATACATATATATATATATGTATGTATATATATTAACTTTATCATTGGTATTAATTTTGTCATTAAATTATCATCATTATTGTTAACATTAGCATTCCTATCATTATATTTTCATTATTATTTGTTATCACTATCATTGTTATCATTATTATCACTATCATCATTATCCTCATTATTGTCATTATCATTATTATTATTTATATTAATCAACTGATAGGTTATTATTCCGTTTTGTTGATGAATATGAAATAGTAATGAGAGTAGTAGTAGTAATAATGATAATAATAATGATAATAATAGTATTAACAATAATAATAATAATAATGATAATAATAATGGTATTAATGATAATGAGGATGGTATTAATGATAATAATGATAATGATTATAGTAATAATAATAATAAAAATAGTGATAATAGTAATGAAAAAATAAATAATAACAATGATAATTATACTAACTATAATAACTGTTTTTTTCTTTTTTATTTAAATTTCTGTTAGTTTTTATTTCCAATATTCATTTTATTTGACTGTTTATTATTTTTCTTTAAATTTCAATATTTTCTTTAGTCTTCATTTTTCTTAATTATCTTTTTTTATCAATTTAATTAATTTAATTAATTAATATTTTCATTAATTTTGTTAATGTTTTTTTTTCTAAGATTTTCCTCTTCCTCTTTCTCTTTTCTCTAAATTTTCAACTAATTCAAATTTCCAATAATTATTTCATTTGTATTTTTTTCATTTATTTTCAATTAATTTTGATTTCCTATGTTGATTTTATTTGTCTTTTTTTTCTTTAAAATTCAATTGATGTTTATTTCCAATATTCACTCCATTTGACTTTCTAATGTTTTTTTTCTGTAAATTTCAATATTCACTTTTTTTTCTTTTTCCTTTTTCTCTATAAAGATTCGTCGGTCAAGAAAACGTCTGTCAGTCTGTGATGATCTTAAGAAAATGTTAAGTGGAATAAATAAGGAAATAAGGGAATAGTAATAACTGAAGAGGAGAGGAGAAAAGAAGAAGAAGAAAAAAAATATATACGTAGAAAAGGAAGCCAAAAGAGTAATAGCAAGAAAGAAGAGAAGAGGAGAAAGACGAAGCAGGGAACCAAAATAGAAAATTCAAGAAAAAATAAACAAGAAAACACACACAAAAAAGCAAAAAAACTAATAAAAAAACGGACTCAAGAAACCCACTCCTCCTCCTCCCCCTCCCCCACTCCTCCCCCCTCCCCTCCCCCTCCCCTCCCTCCTCCCCCCAGCAGACCATGAGGATCCGTCGGGCGTCGTGGCTCCGGCGGGAGATGTGAAGGGCATGGGACTACCCGGAGCGGGCACGGGGGCTGCCCTGGGGTCATGGGGGCACCGAGAGCCACGATGCTCTTGGCTCAGATGCTGCTCATGAACCACTTCCTCGCCGGCCTGTCGCACCTGCCCGCCGACCCGCCGCTCTTCGCCAACATCAACGACATCAACAGTGAGTAGGCAGGCTTTGGGGGGTGGGGGGTGGGGGTGGGGGGGTTGTGTGGGGTGGGG
>NC_061819.1:1941293-1943793 GCF_019202785.1 Penaeus chinensis | reverse complement strand
TTATTATATGGATTCTTGACTATTATCATCATTATTATCATTACCTTTGTTGCTATCAATATCATGACTATTACTATTATTATCGTTATTATCATCATCATCATCATCCTTATTATTATTACTATTATTATTATTACTGTTATTATTATCACTATTATAATTATTGTCATCATTATTATTACTTATTATCAATATCATTATCATTATTATTACTACCATAATTATCCTTACACCCAAAAAAAAATCTCCCACTCCAATATTAGTGGAGGTCGACCTTCAACCTTCAAAGCCCCATCGCTCGAGGCCGAGAGTTGGGCGATCTCCGGACATTCTTAAGAAGCCGATACCAGTCTCTGATTCGTATCTCAGATCAGACTAGATTAGATTAGATTAGATTAGATTAGATAAGGCTGAGAGACAAACAGACACAAGCATACTTCCCTTCTGCCGTGCGTGGATTAAAATGTTTTTTTTCGCATTTTTTTCCGTTGTAGTTCGATGCATTTGTAAGATGCATTGCAAAAGGTTATGGTAATGATAAAGATTATTATAATATTATTATTATTGATAGTAGTAATGATAATGAAGATAGTTATGCTAATGATGATAATGATAATAACAAAACAACAAGAATTATAATAATAATAATAATAATAGTAATAATAATTATAGTAATAGTAGTACTAATAATAATGAGGACTATACTAATAGGGATAATGATGATGATGATGATGATGATGATGATAACAATAATAATATTAATAATGATAAAAATAATAATAATTATAATAATAATAATAGTACAACAATAATAATAACTATAATAATAATGATAATAATAACAAAAACAACAACAACAATGATAATAATAATGACGATAAAAATAATATCACTAATAATAGTAACAATTGCAATAAAAGTTGTTACAACAAAAGCAATAAAGACAATGATAACAATAATGACATCAATAACAATTACACCAAGAATGACAGCAAAGACAGTAACAATAATAGCAATAATAATAATAACCACAGTAATAACGATAATGAAATAGGCAGATTAACAGATAAATCAATAAAAACAAACAAACGAGAGAGAGAAAAGGAAAGAAAGACCCCCCCCAAAAAAAAAAAATCCAAATAGATAGATAAAAATCAATAGATAAAAATCAATCTTAAAAAATCAAAGCAGACAGAGAAAGGGTTAAGAAGGATCCCGAGAAATGCAAATTAGATCATATCTAAGAAAGGAGAAGGTGAAAAAGATGATGAAAGAAGAAGGAAAAGGTGAAGAAGTAGAAGATGATAATATTATCACTGCCATTATGATTATTATCATGATGATTATACAGATCATTATTATCATTATCAACGTCATTGTGATTATCATTATCAACATCATTGTGATAATCATTATCATCATCATCATCATAAACATATAGCCCCTCTATCTCCCTCCCCCCTCCCCCCACGCCCCATGTACCCTGTACCCTCAAACCCTTCTCCGATACTCCCCTCCTTACCCCCCCACACACAAACACACAAACACACAACCGAGCCCGCAGCCCCGAGGACGTCCTCCCCGCCGCGTCCCCACAGAGCGCGGCCGCACACGCCAGAGGCAGGACGGGTCTTGGCGTCCGCGGAGACTCAGCCGCGAAGGCTCAGGAGCAGCGGCGGCCAAGGAGGCTGGGCGGCGCATGGGCGGCTCCCCCTTAACCGAGAGACATTCGCGGTTTTCACATATCATCTCCGCTGATCATTTCCCATCTGGCGGCGGCGAGAAGACTGTCATTACGCTAGGAGGAGGAGGAGGAGGGGGAGGAGGAGGGGAAGGGGAAGGATGGGGGAAGGGGCGAGAGGTGGGGGAGGGAAGAGGGAAGAGGGGGGGGGAGAGGGGTGGGGAAGACGAGGGAAGAGGGAAGGGGCGAGGGGAGGAAGGGGACATGAGAGGAGAGGAAAGGGAGCGAGAGGATGGGGAGAGAGAGAGGAGAAGAGGGAAGGAATGGAAGAAACTGAGGGGGAGGTAAGCAGAGAGAAGAGTGAGGGCGAGAGAGAGAGAGAAGGATAGAGGAAAGAAAGGACGAGACAGAGAGAGATAAGCAGAGAGGAGAGGAAGGACGAGACAGAGATAAGCAGAGAGAAGAGGAAAGACAAGACAGAGAGATAAACAGAGAGGAGAGGGAGGACGAGAGGAGAGGAGGCCCTGAGGGAGTGATGAAGCCGTGGTCGAGCCCTACAGGAGATGATTTTAGGTCTGCCTCGTCGCCGCTGCCGCCGCCGCATGAATATTCAGACGAAACGCCCCGGAGACGACACACATCACGGTCCGGAGGCGTAAATAATACCTAGTTTGAGTCGGAGATAAATTCGCTCTCTCTTAATTGATTCTTCGTACGCGATGGACGGAGGGAGGAGAGGGGAAGAGGAGGAGGAGGAGGAGAGGGGAAGAGGAGGAGGAGGAGGAGGAGGAGAGGGGAAGAGGAGGAGGAGAGGGGAAG
>NC_061819.1:1923793-1928793 GCF_019202785.1 Penaeus chinensis | reverse complement strand
TCTCTCTCGCTCTCTCTCTCTCTCTCTTTATCTCTCTCTCCCTCTCTCCCTCCCTCCCTCCCCCTCTCTCTCTCCTTCCCTCCCTCCCTCCCTCTCTCCTTCCCTCCCTCCCTCCCTCTCTCCTTCCCTCCCTCCCTCCCTCTCTCCTTCCCTTCCTCCCTCCCTCTCTCTCCCTCCTTCCATCCCTCTCTCACCCTCCCTCTCCCTCCCTCCTATTCCCTCCCCCCCCTCCCTTTCTCTCTCAAAGAAGTTCTAACATCAGCAGCCTCCCTCTCCGGCGTCCCTCTCTCTTTCTTTCTCTCTCTCCCTCCCTCTCTCTCCCTCCTTCCCTCCCTCTCCCTCCCTCCCATTCCCTCACTCCCCCTCCCTCTCTCTCTCTCAAAGAAGTTCTAGCATCAGCAGCCTCCCTCTCCGGCGTCCCTCTCTCTTTCTTTCTCTCTCTCCCTCCCTCTCTCTCCCTCCTTCCCTCCCTCTCCCTCCCTCCCATTCCCTCACTCCCCCTCCCCCTCTCTCTCTCAAAGAAGTTCTAGCATCAGCAGCCTCCCTCTCCGGCGTCCCTCTCTCTTTCTTTCTCTCTCTCCCTCCCTCTCTCTCCCTCCTTCCCTCTCCCTCCCTCCCTCCCTCTCTCTTTCTTTCTCTCTCTCCCTCCCATTCCCTCCCTCTCCCTCCCCCCCCCTCTCTCTCAAAGAAGTTCTAGCATCAGCAGCCTCCCTCTCCGGCGTCCCTCTCTCACCCATGAACTTCATCCTCACCTTTCGTCACTCTAACTCACCGCCTGGGCCTTGTTTGCGCCCCGTTGCCTCCTTCGCTTGTCTTGGTGGGCGGCCGCTGAGATTCCTGACTTCTTCTGCACTGTGAGTCATCCTTTGCAATTGCAGCCTTTTAAAAGGCGGTTGTTGCATCCCCGGGGAAGCTTTTCTCGTGTTCTCTGGTTGTCTGGTTCTTTGTCTCTTTGGGGTTTTGTGTTTTTCTCTTTTTCTGTTTTTGTTTTTGTGTGTCTCTTTTTTCTTCTCTTTGGGTCGACATTTTGTGTGTGTGTGTGTCTGTCTCTCGATTTCTGTCTCTTCATTCTCTCTCTCTCTCTCTCTCTCTCTCTCTCTCTCTCTCTCTCTCTCTCTCTCTCTCCCTCTCCCTCTCTTTCACCTTCTCTTCATTCTATCTCTCTCTCTCTCTCTCTCTCTCTCTCTCTCTCTCTCTCTCTCTCTCTCTCTCTCTCTCTCTCTCTCACTCCCTCCCTTTCTCAATGTTTCCCCCCCCCTCTCTCTCTCACTCTCTCCCTTTCTCAATGCCCCCCCCTCTCTCTCTCTCTCTCTCTCTCCCTTTCTCAATGCCCCCCCTTCTCTCTCTCTCTCTCTCTCTCTCTCTCTCTCTCTCTCTCTCTCTCTCTCTCTCTCTCTCACTCCCTCCCTTTCTCAATGTTTCCCCCCCCTCTCTCTCTCACTCTCTCCCTTTCTCAATGCCCCCCCCCCCCCTCTCTCTCTCTCTCTCTCCCTTTCTCAATGCCCCCCCTTCTCTCTCTCTCTCTCTCTCTCTCTCTCTCTCTCTCTCTCTCTCTCTCTCTCTCTCTCCCTCTCTCTGTCTTTCTCTCTCACTCTCTCCCTTTTCAATGTCCCTCCCCCCCCCCCCTCTTCCTATCTATCCATCTATCTATCTCATTCTGCAAGCGACGTGACTTTTGGTTGGTGGGGGAATGATTAGCTTTTGAGTGTTCTCGAGCCTTACCTTTCTTACTCTTTATCTAATTTTCTTCTTTCCCTTTGGTTCTGTTCTGTTTCCTTCTTTTTTTTTTTCTTTCCCTTCTTTCTATATTTTCTTCCTTTGTCTTTTGTGGGTTTTTTTTTTTTTTTTTTTTTCTATTTCTCCTTTCTTATCTTTTTTTTTTTTCTCTTTCTGTTCTTCATCCTTACAAAGCCCTTTGATAATCTGATTTTTGCGAATATTACTGCAGATGTAAACATTATTACTGCTGCTAATCCTATTGCTGCTATTACTACTACTACTACTATTACTAAGACAACTAGTAATACTAGTACTAATGCTACTTCGATTACTATCACCATTACAACTAGTAGTACTACTATTATTATTACAACTAGCAATATTAGTACTAGTGCTATTATAATAAGTAATACTAGAACTAGTACTAGTTTTACTATTAATTTTACTATTACATCTAGTACTACTAGTACTATTAGAATAAGTAGTAGTACTACTACTGCTACTATTACTATCATAACTAGTCCTACTATTTCTACTGGTACAGCAGCAAATTTTATCATAAATAACTAACATAACTACTACAACAACCATAACAATAAGACAAACCATAAAAAAAACCGAAAAAAAAAAAATCTTACTTGCACAAAATCCTCGTTTCTTTTTTCTCTTGATCTTGTAGAAGCCCCTGGGACACGCTCTCGTGCAGGTCGCCGTCTGCCGGGGTCCGTCGCGCCGCAGGAGGAGGTAGAAGGGCGGCTTGCAGGCCAGACACCCGTTGATGGGCGAGCACTGTTCGCAGCCGTAGGGGCACCTGACGTCCACGGCTATGTCTGGGGGCGAGAGGAGGGACGGACTTCAGTTGGGACGTCGTGGGAAGTTTGAGATAAGGATAGGCGATGGCAAGAGACGATAAGAGATAAAAGATGGGAGGGTGAGGTTTAAGATAAGATAAGGGTAAGGATACGAGAGAAAGAGAGAGGAGAAGAGATAAGAGATGGAAGGGTGAAGTTTAAGATAAGGTAAGGGTAAGGATACGAGAGGAAGAGAGAGGAGAAGAGAGGGTAAGAGATGGAAGGGTTTTCTGAATCTGGACGTCGTGGGAAGTTTAAGATGAGGATAAGATAAGGATAAGGAGATGATGAGAGATAAAGATGGAAAGGTTTTGAGAGTGTGAAGTTTAAGATAAGATAAGGATAAGAGAGGAAAAGAGAGGAGAAGAGATGAAAGGGTTTTTGGGTTAATTTGGTTTAGTTTTAGTTTAACTGTGTTGCTGTTATCAGTGGCGTAAGATAAAGGAGGAGAGTTTTTTTTTTTTTTTTTTTTCGAGTTGTGTAAAAATAATTGCTTTTGTTTTCTGTAATTCCGGTGTTGAGGTTGAGGCAACTGGTTCTTCCCCTTCCTCTTCTCGTCTCTTCCCCCTTCGTTCTCCTCTTTCCCCTCTCCTTCCCTTCCCCCTCCTTATCCCTTCTCTTCCTTCCCCTTCTCCTCTCCCCCTACCCCATCCCCTCTCCCCCTCTCCCACCCCTTCTCCCCCTACCCCATCCCCTCTCTTCCTTCCCCTTCCCCCCCTCCCTTTCCCCTCACCAGCGTTCCCACCACGAAATAAAATCATCTATGCACTTCCCCTCATAAATGTCCGTCCCCATCCCTCCCCAGTGAGTAAACTGCCAGGTGCGCTGAGCCGCTAGCCTCCGTCCTAACACTTTCCATACAGCTCTTAACACCGGGCAAGTAAACATAATCATAAATATGCAAATATTGCTGACCTTTTTGGGCGTAACATTATAGTGGTAATACTGACGTCGGAGGAGCTGACATGAAGGGCAGCTTCCTCGTGCAGGAGGCGAGAGACAAAGAGATCTCGAAGCGAGGGCGTCGGGGAGGGGAAAGGGAGCCGCGTCGCCTTGTCTTGAGGAAGTTATTAGCGGCGAAGGAGGAAGGAGGAGGAAGGAAGATGGAGGAAGGAGAATGAAGAAGGAAGAAGATAAAATAAGGAAGAAGAAGGAAGAGGAGGGAAGAAGATAAAAGAAGATAAAAGAAGGAAGAAGAAGGAAGAAGAAGGAAGAAGATAAAAGTAGAAAGAAGAAGGAAGAAGATAAAAGAAGGAAGAAGAAGGAAGAATATAAAAGAAGGAAGAAGAAGGAAGAAGATAAAAGAAGGATGAAGAAGGAAGAGGAAGGAAGAAGAAGGAAGAAGAAGGAAGAAGATAAAAGTAGAAAGAAGAAGGAAGAAGATAAAAGAAGGAAGAAGAAGGAAGAAGATAAAAGAAGGATGAAGAAGGAAGAGGAAGGAATAAGAAGGAAGAAGAAGGAAGAAGGAAGGAGAAGGAAAAAGAAAGAAGAAAAAGGAAGGAGCAGGAAGGAGAAAGAAGAAGAAAGAAGAAGAAAGAAGAAGAAAGAAGAAGGAAGAAGAAGGAAGAAGGAAGAAGAAGCAAAAAGAAAGAAGAAGAAGGAAGGAGAAAGAAGGAAGAAGAGGCTGTGACGAAATGCCTACGGTTTACGAACAGAAAGTCTCCAAATAAGAGGCTTCAGGAGATAGAAACAAAAGCCATCTTGGGCGAGAAGAGGGAGGCGTTTGAGAGAAAGAAAGGAAGAAGAAGGGAAGTGAGAAAGAAAGAAAGAAGGAAAAGAGGAAAAAAGAAAGGAAGTGAGAAAGAAAGAAAAAAAAGGAGAATTTAGGAAAGAAAGAATGGAAGAAATAAATAAAGAAAGAATGGGTGAAAAAAAAATGAAGAGAGAAAGAAAGAAGAGATGCAAGAAAGAAACAAATATACAAAGAAAAAAATATGGATGAAAAGGAAGAAAGAAAGAAAGAGTGCATGAAAGAAATAGATAAAAAAAAAAGTGAAAAATAAAGAGAGAAAGAAAATCCTCCTTGCCTCTCTCTCTCTCTCTCTCTCTCTCTCTCTCTCTCTCTCTCTCTCTCTCTCTCTCTCTCTCTCTCTCTCTCTCTCTCTCTCTCTCTCTCTCTCTCTCTCTCTCTCTCAGGCAAACCTCTTTAACCCTTAAATAATACGAGAAATCTGCACAGTAGATCGAGCCATCCATCAGGCCCCGGTTGCCAATGCGCCGATAAACATTCGTCATTACTGTCAGTTGCTCAGACACAGACGCCGAGGGACTCTTGACCGCGGCGAAGGCATGCCACTTGACAGCTTGACATGACTGCTGGAACGACTCTCACTTAGCTGTTTAGTTTTTTTTTTTTTTTTGTTGATTTAATTTTTTTTTTTTTTTTTTTTTCTTGTCTTTTCTCTTGGTTTGTCTCCCCGTCTTTGTGTG
>NC_061819.1:1903793-1908793 GCF_019202785.1 Penaeus chinensis | reverse complement strand
TATATATATATATATTTATATATATATACATATACATATGTGTGTGTATGTATATAATATATGTATATTGATATATATACATATACATATGTGTGTGTATGTATAAATATATATATATATATACATATATATATATACACACACATACATACACATATGTATATGTACATATATATATATGTATATATCTATATCTATATCTATATCTATCTATCTATCTATCTATCTATCTATATATACATACATACACATCATACATATGTATATGTACATATATATATATATATAATTGTTATATATATTTATGTATATATATACATATATACATACACATATCCGTGTGTGTGTGTGTGTGTCTGTATGTATATATATAAGTTTATATCGATAAGTATATCAGTCGCATGATATACTGCCGTCAAAAATGAAAACAACAACAGCAATAAAAGTAATAGACAGGAAGGATAATGATGATGATGATGATAATGATAATGATAATAATGGTTATGATATTGAAGTAAATGATAACAATGATAATAATAATAATAGTAATAATAATAATAATAATAATAATGATGATGGTAATAATAATAATGATAATACTAATACTAATACTAATAATGGTAATGGTTATAGTACTATTTCTAATAATGATGATGATAATAATGACACCAGGAATAGAAGGCTAATCATGATAATGACAATAAGCATTACTACTAATGACAACAGTGACTATAACAACAACAACAAAAACGGAAGAGTGAAATTAGCAATATGCAATAATAACAACACAATTTACATAATATATATAAGTAATAAAGTGTTATTTTACCTTTTATATTAAGCTTTGTTTTAAGTTCTGTACAGACTCCACGTACACGCACACATGTAGATTGTATGTATGTGTGTATGTAAAGATAGTCATTAATTCATGAATATTATCATCACAGACATCTCCGTTATCTATGGATGCTTATCAATTCCTCAATGCATTTTATTCAAAATTTGCAGTGCTATAAATCCAGCTTATAACACATTCCCTCTTATATAACAACGAAATTTAGGAATTGTCTCCATTTTCTACTTTTATGCATTTCTATAAATAAAAAAGTAAATCCTCTTTATTTTTCTCGATATTTTTGAACCTGTGATTATGTTAATATCTTACTTATGAATCAGACCTCAAGGGGAAAAAAAATAGGTAATGAAAAAGAAATGAAAATGTACCCAGAAATTTTCAATAAGAATATTTTGTGGTGAAAAAAATAATTGTTATCATTTTCCCTGTCGACAGTGATTTACGGTTTTGTTAATCTTGAGAATTTGCATTAGAATCGATATGTGAGGTTACTGAAAAAATATATATATATCTTTCTCTGACTCCAACACGACAAAAGACAAGATGAAAAAGAAAACGAAAAATGGCGCAGAAATTTTATTGTCAAAATTCATTAGTCTAAGATTTTCTGTGGACAAGTTGGATGTGTGTTTGTCATTTTATATTTTTGTCGTGACCTTTTCTTTTTCTATTTTCTTTTATCTATCTTATTATCTTTGTCTTTCTCTGTCTTCATCTCTCTCTCTCTCTCTCTCTCTCACTCGCTCTCCTCTCTCTTCTTTCTTCTCTCTCCCTCTGCCTCAATCTCTCTCTCCTCCCCTCCTTCTCTCCATCTATCTCCTCCAATCCATCCCTCTATCCTCCTTCCCAATCTCTCTGTCTCCTCTTCCTTAAACCGCAACACCCTCCAGCTATCTTAAACACCCCACCTGGTTACGACAGCTGGTATAAGCGCACAGGTGGCGAAGGCACGCGAAGCTGCAGGTGGTGTAGTGAGATACGTAAATCCCAAGAAGAGACGTCTGCATAATGTACACGGTTCGAGGAACTAGAACAGGCGACGGAGAGGCAGAGGGAGACGGAGTGTGAGTGGGAAGGAGGGAGGAGAAGGGGGGAGAAGGAGGAGGGAGGGGGGAAGGAGGTGGGAGGGGGGGATGGAGGGAGAAGGGGGGAAGGAGGTGGGAGGGGGGGATAGAGGAGGGGGAGATGGAGAGGGAGAAGGAAGAGGGAGGGGGAGATGAAGGAAGGAGGAGAAGGGGGGAGGAGGGACAGAAGAAGGAAGGAAGAGAGAAAGAGGAGGGAAGGGGACGTGGGGAGATAGAGGAGAGAGGAGGGGAGAAAAAGGAGAGAGAGGGAGATGGAGGAGAGAAAGAAAAGAGGAAATGGAGAAGTGGAAGGTATAGGAGATGGAGAAGAAAGGGGGGAAAGAAGGAGAGAAGGAGGAAGTGGGGGGATGAGGGAGAGAGGGATAAGGAGATGGGGAAAGGTTGAGGAAGGATGGGGATATTTAGAGGGAGAAAGAGGAAGTGGGAGATAGAGAGGAGGATGTAGGAATAGGGAAGTGGAGATAAAGAGAGGGAGAGGGAAGGGAACGATGAGGTAATTTTGGTGGAGAGAAAGATGGAGAGACGGAGGGAGGGGGAGAGGGAAGAGGGTGGAAGGGGAGAGAGAAGGGGAAAGGGAGAGGAAGAGAAAAGAGGAAAGACGAAAGAAAGAAATGGGAACGAAAGAAAGAAAAGAAGAAAAGAGCAAGAGAAAGGAAGGAAGAGAAAGGAAAAGAAGAATGGGATGGAGAGTGGGGGAAGAAATCGTGAAAGAAAGAAGGTGAGATAAAATGAAAGAAGACAGGGAGGAGAAAAACAATATAAAGACACAGAAAGAAAAGAGTGATAACATCTAAGAAACAGAGAGAGAGAGAGCGAGGGAAGTGTGAGAGAGAGAGAGGGAAGTGTGAGTGAGTGAGGGAAGTGTGAGAGAGTGAGGGAAGTGTGAGAGAGTGAGGGAAGTGTGAGTGAGTGAGGGAAGTGTGAGAGAGTGAGGGAAGTGTGAGAGAGTGAGGGAAGTGTGAGTGAGTGAGGGAAGTGTGAGAGAGTGAGGGAAGTGTGAGAGGGTGAGGAAAGTGTGAGAGAGTGAGGGAAGTGTGAGAGAGAGAGAGGGAAGTGTGAGAGAGTGAGGGAAGTGTGAGAGAGTGAGGGAAGTGTGAGTGAGTGAGGGAAGTGTGAGTGAGTAAGAGAAGTGTGAGAGAGAGAGAGGGAAGTGTGAGAGGGTGAGGAAAGTGTGAGAGAGTGAGGGAAGTGTGAGAGAGAGAGAGGGAAGTGTGAGAGGGTGAGGAAAGTGTGAGAGAGTGAGGGAAGTGTGAGTGAGTGAGAGAAGTGTGAGAGAGTGAGGGAAGTGTGAGAGAGTGAGGGAAGTGTGAGAGAGTGAGGGAAGTGAGAGAGAGTGAGGGAAGTGAAAGAGAGTAAGGGAAGTGTGAGAGAGTGAGGGAAGTGTGAGAGAGTGATGGAAGTGAGGGAGAGTGAGGGAACAGTGAGTGAGTAAGGGAAGTGTGAGTGAGTAAGGGAAGTGTGAGAGAGTGAGAGAAGTGTGAGAGAGAGAGAGAAGTGTGAGAGAGTGAGGGAAATGTGAGAGAGTGAGGGAAGTGTGAGAGAGTGAGGGAAGTGTGAGTGAGTGAGGGAAGTGTGAGAGTGTGAGGGAAGTGTGAGAGAGTGAGGGAAGTGTGAGTGAGTAAGAGAAGTGTGAGAGTGTGAAGGAAGTGTGAGAGAGTGAGGGAAGTGTGAGAGAGTGAGGGAAGTGTGAGAGAGTGGGGGAAGTGTGAGTGAGTGAGGGAAGTGTGAGTGAGTAAGAGAAGTGTGAGAGAGGAGGAAGTGGAGAGAGTAAGGGAAGTTGAGTGAGTAGGAAGTGTGAGGGAGTAAAAAGAGTGTGAGAGAGTGAGGGATGTGTTAGAGAGTGAGGGAGTGTGAGAGAGTGAGGAAGTGTGAGAATGAGGGAAGTGTGAGTGATAAGAAGTGTGAGAGTGTAAAGGGATGTGAGAGAGTGAGGAAGGTGGATTGAGATGAGGGAAGTGTGAGAGTGGGAGGGAAAGATGGAGAGTGAGGGATGTGTGAGAGTGTGAGGGAAGTGTGAGAGAGTGAGGGAATTGGAGTGTGAAAGTGAGAGAGGGGGGAAAGTGTGATGTATAGGTAGGGATTGTGGGGAAATGGATGAAGTGGGGGAAGTGTGATGAGGGAGTGTGTGAGTGAGGATGTGTGAGTAGGGTGGGAATGGGGGTTGGTTGGGTTGGGGAGTGAGGTGGAATGGGTTTGTGGGTGGTAGGGTGGTATGAGGTGATGTGTGGGTGTATTGTGTTGAGTAGGGAGTGAGGAGGTTGGGAGTAGGGATGTGTGTGTGAGGGATGTGGTGGTGGGTAGGTGGAGGGGTTGTGTGTGGGATGGTGTGAGTGAGTGGTGTTTTTGAGGAGTTGAGGGAGGTTGTGAGGATGTGTGGGTGTGGGTTGTGGTGTGTGTGGTGGTTTGGAGTGTGTGAGGGGTGTGAGAGGTGGGAAGTTGGTTTGGTGAGTGAGGGAAGTGTGAGTGGGTGTGGAGGTGTGAGTGGGGTGTTGTGGGTGTGGGGTTAGGGGTTTGTGTTGGTGTTGGTAGTATTGTGGTGAGTAGATGGGGAGTTGGGTGTTGGGTTGATGTGTTTGGGGGTGAGTTTGGGAGGTGGAGGTTGTTTGTGTTTGAGTGAGGGTGGGGTGTGTTGGTAGGTGTTGTGGGGATGTTGTGGTTGGATGAGGGGTGGTTGTGGGTGGTGGTTAGGGGTTGGTGGTGTTTATTATGGAGTGTTGGTGGGTAGTGTTGTAGGTTTGTGGTGAGAGGTTGTGGAGATGTGTGAGGGAGTGTGAGTGAGGGAAGTGTGAGGGCGGCGGTACATCTTGATAGCGTTTTTGGGAGTCGAGAGGCCGCCCACGCAAAGTGCCGCCCAATCACTGCTTGCTCATTACAATGCGACCGTTGACTTCTGTCCACACTTTAGCGCTGACTTCCTTTAAATCCTCAGCGCTGACGTCTATCCTACATTAGCGCTGACTTCTTTACAGTACGTGCGCTGATGTCTATCCTAGCTCTGTGAACCTTTCCGTTTGCTTCTGTCCAAACATCAGCGCTGACTTCCTGTAAAACCTCAGCAC
>NC_061819.1:1888793-1893793 GCF_019202785.1 Penaeus chinensis | reverse complement strand
TTTCAGTGTTTTTATCTATCTGTCTGCAATTCCCTTTCTGCCTGTATGTCTGTTGGTCTGTCTTTCAGTCTATCTATCTGTCTGTAATTCCCTTTCTATCTGTATGTCTGATGGTCTGTCTCTCAATCTATCTATCTGCCTGCCTGTCTGTCTTTCTGTTTGTCTGTCTGTCTGTCTCTCTCTCTCTCTCTCTCTCTCTCTCTCTCTCTCTCTCTCTCTCTCTCTCTCTCTCTCTCTCCCTCTCTCTCTCTCTCTCTCTCTCTCTTTCTCTCTCTCTCTCTCTCTTTCTCTCTCTCTCTCTCTCTCTGTCTCTCTCTCCCTCTCTCTGATACACATATCACATAGATAAAATATGTAAGCTAGTGCACAGTCACAAGGCGACATTCCTGAGCGAATGACAGTGTGAATAAAGAAGTATGTGGGGGTGGGGGGGAGGAGGAGGAGGGGAGAGAGGTGGGGGAGGGGAAGAAGAAGAAGGAGGAGGAGGAGGAAGAAGGAGGAGGAGGAGGAAGAAGGAGGAGGAGGAGGAAGAAGGAGGAGGAGGAGGAGATGGAGGAGGAGGAGGAAGAGTAGGAAGAAAAGGAGAAGAAGGTGGAGAGTATTAAATGAAAGTGAAAGGGAGATAGAGAAGAGGAAGAAGAAGACTGACAATAATAATGATAATAATAAGACAATGCTGGAACAAGGAAATTCAACAAGAAAGAGACGGAAAAAAAGAGGAGACAAGGAATCGGAGACGAAAAAACAAACAAACAAACAAACAGAAGACGAAAAAAACGAAAACAAAAACGGAAAAGAACAGAAAACAAAGACAAGAGAATGAGAAAGAAGGGAAAAAAAAGGCCATACAACTAAAACGATAGAAAACAGAAAAAAAAAGAGAAGAAAGAAATAGCAGATGAAGAAAGGGAGAGACAACCCCCCCCCACCCCCCCCCCCCACACACACACATCTTAAGACTAAAGCACTCGTCGCGTGAGGGATTCGAACGCAGCCAACCCTCGACGCTCCAACCAAGACCCACGTTTCGGTTGATTACAACGGCGTTTTCAGGTTTTTATTTATTTATTTATTTTTTTTTGAATTAGAAATTTGTGGTTTTTATTTATTTTTTTTTCAATTAGAAATTTGTGTTTATCTTTTATCTTTATTTTCTGTTTTTTCTCTTTTTTTGTGGGTGGGTGGGGGGGGGGGGGGGGGGGGGGGGAGTGAAATGTGTTGAGGAACCATTTTATGAAATGTTAATTTTATATATATTTTTTAAATTTCATGTTCGATTTTTTCATATAATCTATTATTTAGATAAGAAATCATTCGTTATCTGACATGGTGTATCATCTAATATAATTTATAATTCAACATTTATTATTTTCGTAATTACCTTGTTTTTTGTCTCTCCTGTTTCCATTTTTTTTACTTTTTTGTATTTCTTTTATGTTGTTGTCTCTATTATTATTTATATTTGTGTTGCTCCTTTTATGTTATTCTATCATTCAATATGATTTCTTATTCAATATACTTCATCATTCGAATATAAATGACATAATTCACTCTTTAGATTATTATTTGATTTAGATAAAAATCTAAAGAGTGAATCATATCTCTTATATTCAAATGATGAAGTATATTGAATAAGAAATTAAATTGAATGATAGAATAACATAAAAGGAGCAACAAAAATATAAATAATAATAGAGACGACAACATAAAAGAAATACAAAAAAAAAAAAAAAAAATGGAAACAGGAGAGACAAAGAACAAGGTAATTACGTCATAAGGGAGACAACAAATAATATATGCAATACAAGAGAATGTTAATGCAATGAAAGAAATGAAGCTGAAATGAAAGAGACAGAAATAAATGAGACATTTCCGGATGGTTGCAGAAGAAAATATAATTTAAATCAAGCAACAGCAGTTACACGGTGATAATGGTAATAAAGTAATAGCATTGTAAAGATTACCAAAACATGGCAGTAAAGTAGTCATCACCACTTATGACGGGCAATAATATATCTCCCCCTTCCCTCCTCCTCCTCCTTCTCTCTCTCTCTCCCTCCTCCTCCTTCTCTCTCTCTCTCCCTCCTCCTCCTCTTTCCGTCTCCCTCCTCCTTCTCTCTCTCTCTCCCTCCTCCTCCTTCTCTCTCCCTCTCCCTCCTCCTCCTTCTCTCTCGCT
The DNA here is from genome assembly GCF_019202785.1 of Penaeus chinensis. NCBI lineage: Eukaryota > Metazoa > Arthropoda > Malacostraca > Decapoda > Penaeidae > Penaeus > Penaeus chinensis. Next base: position 1,891,617 of record NC_061819.1, on the reverse strand, counting down.
CCCACTCCTCCTTCTCTCTCTCTCTCCCTCCTACTCCTTCTCTCTCCGTCTCCCTCCTCCTTCTCTCTCTCCTCTCCCTCCTCCTCCTTCTCTCTCCTCTCCCCTCCTCCTCCTTCTCTCTCCGTCTCCCTCCTCCTCCTCTCTCTCTCTCCCTCCTCTTCCTTCTCCTGCCTACAACTCCTCCTCCTTCTCCCTTCTCCAACTCCTCCTTCTCTCTCCCTCTCCCTTCTCTTCATGTTCATCTTCCTACCCTCTCCCTCTCTCGCCTCCTACCTCCTCCACCCTCTTCCCTTTAATCCCTTCCTCCTCCTCCTTCCTTCTCCCTCTCCCACCTCCTACCTCCTCCTCCTTCCTCCCCCTCTCCCTCCTTCTTCCTCTTCCTCCTCTTCCCCCCCTCCTCCTCCTCCTCCTCCTCCTCCTTCTCCTCCCCCTCCTCCTTCTACCTCCTCCCTTTATCCCTCCTTCCTCCTCCTACTCCCTTACCGCCTTCCTCCTCGTCCAGCAAGACCAAGACCGCCGTAGGAGCGATGAGACAGCTCCTGCCGGACGCCCTCTGCAGGACGCCCTCACAAAAAGCCACAAAGAGAAAGGGGAGAATAGCGAGGCGGTCGCCCCAGAGGATTCGACATGTGTGGGTTTGAAGGCGAGGAAAAGAAGAAAGGGGAAGAGGAGGAGGAGGAGGAGCAGGAGGAGGAGAATGAAGAAAAGAAAAAGGAATTGTATATGCAAAAGCAGCGCAGGTTTATAGCACCTCCTAAACTCCTAATATTGTAATGACACTACTCGTTGGATGGCATCGCTCGGCCGTGCGCTTTCCGATCGTCACGCCAAATCGCTGTGGAGTTTTCGTCCCGTTTTTTTTTTGGCGGGAAATTGTTATTTTTTTTTCAAATGGGTTTCTCTTTTAGAAAGGTAAGAGAGGAACGACAGGAATTATTAGAGGTGATGATGGTAATAATGGAAGCAATTAAAATAAAGAAATGATAAAATGATAATAATTGTGACAATGAATATGATAATTGTCATTATTTTCAGTATCATCATTATTATCATTGTCATTATTATTATCATTATCATTATCATTATTATTATCAGTATGTTCATTATCATCATCATAAAGATAATGATTATTATCATCACCACTAGCATCATTCTCATTACTATCATAATTTGTACCAAATGAGATGGATAGTTTATATAGAAGGCCTTATGGACAGAACGCACACACACACACACACACGCGCACACACACACACACACACACACACACACACACACACACACACACACACACACATACACACAGGCACACGCACGCACAAAACACACAAACACACACACAAACACACACGTACAAACACACACACACAAACACACATGCACAAACGCACACAAACAAACAAACAGCAAAAAGACAACCTATATACCATTCCACGAAGAGAGCTCTACACCCAATTTACCAAAGGGAGATAAAGCTCTGCTGATTCCTAGCATTACGACACAGATTGCCATTACTATAATAGCATGGTGCTAGTGACTAATGTGTGGTATTGGGTGCTATTTGGTATCATCGTGTTGTTGTTGTCATGTGCTATTTGTCTGTGATAGTTGTTTACATACGATACTGGTCATTATACAGCGTTTTGTGTGCGTGTTTTACATGTGTAGATACCCCTAAGAAGGTGTTGTCTAAATGAGTGTTTGATGTGGATGTGAATACAGAGTACTGGATAATTTAGCTTGGTTTAATGAATGATACTTAGATTTTATTATCTGCTATCGTTAAGCGTTTCAGGTCATTGCATTGAAGGCAATAATCTACTTAATATCGGCATTAGTTTCCGTGTGAGATATCAGTGAAGTGGGGCGTTGTTCTTCAATTATATCAGATTTCAGTTGAATGGAAAGTCTCTTGTAGTTTGCCAGACGTAGGATCTATTTTTGTGGATGAAGATGTTGTCATTATTATGATCATTACTATTGTTGTTATCATCAGCAGCAACATAATCAATGTTATTATCATGATTAATGTTAATATTATCATTATCATCCCTATTGTTCTTGTCATTATTATCATTATCTTTATTCTTATCCTTATGCTTGTTCATATTCTTATTATTATTATCATCCTCACATTATTATAATTATTATCATCATCACATTATTATTATCATTATTATAATTATCATTATTATTACTGTTATTATTATTATTATTATCATTAATATCATTATCATCATTGTTATTATCATTATCATCATCACATCATTATCATTATTATTATCATCATAATCATTATTATTATCATCATAATCATTATTATTATTACCATAATCATTATTATTATCATCAAAACCATTATTATTATTATAATTATCATTACCACTATTATTATCATTATTACTGTCATAACTTTCATCATCATCATTATCATTAGTAATGATAGTAGTAGTAGTAGTATCATTATTATCACCACTATTGCGTTCGTCATCACACCCTTTTCATTTATCTCAGACCAACTGAATGCATCTGCGTCTCTGACCTAAAATCACAATATCTCCTAAAAAATATTACAATAACAATCACTTAAATAAAATCTTTTCTTTCCCATCTGAAACCGGCTGACATTTTAGAGCTGACATCAGCGTCGAGGACCGAGATTGCTGACATTCCGCCTCAAATCAGCGTTTTAGGAGCGCGGCTGATATTCTCATTGAAGGGAGACCTTGAGGTTTGAGAGACAGCGACGAGGGAGAGAGAGAGAGAGAGAGAGAGGAGAGAGAGAGAAGAGTGAGAGAGAGAGAGAGGAGAGGAGAGTAGAGGA
>NC_061819.1:1866537-1876537 GCF_019202785.1 Penaeus chinensis | reverse complement strand
CCTTACCTCCTCCTCCCCCCTCCTCGACCTCTTCCTCCTCCACTTACCTCCTCCTCCACCCCCTCCTCTTTTTTCCCTTTCCTTTTCCTCCTCCTCCTTATCTCCTCCTCCTCCTCCTCCTTTTTCCCTTCACTTCCCTTTTCCTCCTCCTCCCGTCCCTTCCTTTCCCCTTTCCCAAAACCCCTCCTCCACCCCTCCTTTTTCCTCTTCCTCCTCCCTTACCTCCTCCTCCTCCTCCTCCTTTTTCCTCTTCCTCTTCCTCTTCCTTGCCGCAGGTGTGAACGCCTCGGCCAACACAGCTTCTTAATCACGAGATAATCTCTACGCACGCCCGAAAGGGGGTAGAGATCCGAAGTTACAATCACTATATAGTACTATGGCTATCGTGCGCCGCTGCAGATGTTGAATGAATCACTGGTCCATTAAACCACAAGTAAAAAGGAGAAGAAAAAAAGAAGAAGAGGTAAAAAACAGCATTGTAGATGGCGCTGATAGCATTTAAAATATATATATATAAATATGAATATATATATATGTGTATATCTATCTATCCATCTATACCTATATCTCTCTCTCTTCTCTCTCTCTCTCTCTCTCCTCATTCTCTCTCATCCCCTTCTCTCTCTCTCTCTCTATATATATATATATTAATATATATATATATATATATTAAAGTTAGAGAAAAGACAACCAATGTATTGCCTTTATTCTTCTCCGGATAATACTGGTAATAAAAGAGAAAGAGAAAAAGAGGGAGAGGTAGAGACACTGAGACAGACAGACAGACAGACAGACAGACAGACAGACAGAGAGAGAGAGAGAGAGAGAAGAGAGAGAGAGAGAGAGAGAGAGAGAAGAGAGAAAAGAAGAGAGAAGGTGGGAGAGATAGGCAGACAGACAGATAGGCAGACAAGAGCAGAGACAGAGGCAGAGAGAGCAAAAAAAACACCAACCATAATCACAGCTAACGAGCTCGGTAACATCTCCAACAATACGAACCAAGTGACGGCGAATCATCAACCACCTCGCCGATAACAACAACAACAACAACAGTAATCACAATGAAAATGGATGGTGGTTCTCTCTCTCTCTCTCTCTTTCTCTCTATCTGTCTCTCTCTCTCTCTCTCTCTTTCTCTCTCTCTCTCGCTCTGTCTATCTCTCCCTCCCTCTCTCTTCCCCTCCCCCCTCCCTCTCCCTCTCTCCCTCCATCTCCCTTTTTCACGGTTGTCATGCTCTGCCCTCTTTATCATTATTATTATTGCCATTATCCCGGCCTTCATCTCGAGGTAGCAGACAGGCCGGCTAACTGGAGCGCTGGACATAGATCATGGTCTCGTTTTGATACAAAAGCTAATTAGATATTCAGAGGTTCGGGCTGAAGCATTATCCAATCTGGTCCTCCGGTGGTGCGTCGGGCTCTCCGTTTTCTTTCAAGGGGGAGCTCTTGTAAATGGAGGCGGAAGGGCAGGTGGGGGGAGGAGGAGGAGGAGGAGGGAAGTATGAGGAGGAGGAGGAGGGGAGGGGGAGGAGGGGGAGGAGGAGAGGGGGAGGGAGGAGGAAGGGGAGGGGATGTTCTCCCGGTCTTCAGGTGTTGTTGTTTGTTGTGTTGTTTTTTGTTTTTTATTGTTGGTGGGGTAGTGGTGCTGGTTGTTGTTTTTTGGTTTGTTTGTTTTGTTGTTGGTGGTGGTGGTGTTTGTTGTTGTTGTTGTTGTTGGTATTTTGGGGTTTTTATGGCTGTTTTGTTGTTGTTTTATTACTGTTTCCCTCTATTTCCTATTAAAATTTTTTTAAATTGTCATTTTTTGGCTTCTGTTTAAGTACCCGCGGCAAACTGCAACATTCCTCCTAATCAACTATTCTTAATCAATACTGTTATCTCTAATTATCTCTCCACACCATCTTTGTATAAACTTTATTTCCACCCTAATAATTAAAGACAAGAACAAGAAGAAGAAGAAGAGGAGAAGAAGCACAAAAAAACCATTGCAAAACAAACACATGATTAATTGTTCACGAACAGCTTAGAAAAATTAACGCTCTTAAGGGCGTAAACGCCGCGAGGCGGGGGGTGTGGGGGTGGTGGTGGTTTTTTGGGGGATGGGAGGGGTGGTGGTGTGTGGGGTTTTGGGTTTGGGGGTGGTGCGTTGTTGTTTTTTGTTGTTTGGTGGGGGGTGGTGGGGTGATGGGGTGGTGGTGGTGTTTGGTGGTGGGGGTGGTTGTTGTGTTGTTTTGGGGGTTGTGGTTTTGGTGGGGGTGGGGGTGGTGTTGATGATGGGGTGGGGGTTTTGGGGTGGAGAGGAGGGGGGATGGTTGGTGGTGTTTTGGTTTGGTGGGGGGTGTGTTTGGTGGTGGCGGTGGTGGTGGGGGTGGTGATGGTGGGGGTGGTGTTGTTTCTTTTGCGGGTGGTCGTGTTTGTTTTGCTTGCTGGTTTGTTTTTTTGTTGTTTGCTGTGTTTAAATTTCATCGCTAAGATATCCCTCATGAATATTTTCACTATCACACAATTTTGTTTGTTTTTTTCATGAAAATAAAAATGATAAAAAAACAAACAATGAAAATAATGGGGGTTTAAATTAGTAGCATGAATATGGAAAATGAAAATATAAAACATGATACGTAAAATAATAAAACAATGATAGATATGATGTAAATGTGAAAATAATAAAATGAAAATATGATAATAATTAATAATAAATTTACTATCACTGTTTATAATACAAAAATGATAACCATACAACAAAACCAACAAAAATATAAGACTACACAACCAGGAAGGCTCCCCTGCCTGGCCCAAAGGAGACAGCTAATCAATCGCACAATTTTTTTCTCACTCATTGCAACATGCTGCAATGTTGCCCTGCCTAAAATGTATTTAACAGGAGGAGACAAAAGCTTTGTTTTTAAGGTACTTTCAGTGGCCAAAAAGGGGGAGGAGGAAAAAATAGAGAGAGAGATAAAAAGAAGAGGGAAAGGGGGAGAGGGAGACACAAGAGGAGAGAAAAGAGAGAGAAGAGAGATAGAGAGAGAGAGAGAGAGAGAGAGAAAAGAGAGAAGAGAGAGAGGAGGGAAAAGGGGGGGGAGGAAGAGGGAAGGAGGAGTGAGAGAAAGAGGAGCGAAAAGAGAAACAAAAAGATAAAATGAGTGGAAGAAGGGAAAAAAGGGGGAGAGGTGAAAGGGAGTTGAGGAAAACTGTGGTTCTCCACCCTTTCTCCCCCTCTCTTCCTTTTCTTCCTCCCTCCCTCTCTTCCTCCTCCCCACCTCTCTCCTCCTCTCTCTCCTCTCTCTCTCTCTCTCTCCTCTCTCTCTCTCTCCCTCCTTCCTCCCTCCCCTTCCGCCCTCTCTCCCCCTCTTCCTCTCTCTCTCCTCCCCCTCTCACCTCTCTCCCCCCCTCGCCCCTCGATCCTCCGCTCTCTCTCTCTCCTCTCTCTGTCCCCCCCCCTCTCTCTCTCTCCTCTCTCTCTCTCTTCCCCCCCCCCCTCTCTCTCTCTCTCCAATCTCTCTCCTCCTCAATCCCCTCTCTTCTCCCTCGCTCCCTCCCCTCTCTCCTTCCTCTCTCCCCCCCTCTCTCTCTCCCCCCTCTCTCCTCTCCCTTGCTCTCTCTCCCCCCTCTTTTCTCTTCCCCCTCCTCCTTCTCTCTCTCTCCCTCTTCTCTCCTCCCTCCCTGCCCACCCTCCCTCCCCCCATCTCTCCCCCCCCACACAAAAAAATATACATACATCTTCAGAGGGGGCAGGCAGTCTGACAAAGTGGGTGACTCAGCAACTTCATACACTTTCTTTATTTCTGTTCTTTCTCCTCTCTCCCTTTTTTCCTCTCTCTCCTCTCCTCTCCTCTCTCCCCCTCTCTCTCCTCATCCCCTCTCCCTCTCTCTCTCTCTCTCTCTCCATCTCTCTCAATCTCTCTCCTCTTTTCCCTCTCTTCTCTCTCTCTCCCTCTTCGCTATCCTCCTCATCGGTCTCCTCCTCTCCTCCAAATCTCTCTCTCTCTCTACTCCTCTCTCTCTCTCTCTCTCCCATTTTTTTTCTCTCTCTCTCGGGTAGTCCTTTTCTTCTCATTCTCCCCTTCTTTTATTACTTTCTTTCTTTTTAAATTTTGTGTTCCTGTACACAAAACACACACACACACACAACACACACACACACACAACACAAACAAACACACACACACACACAACATATATATATTATAAATATATATATATATATAGATAATAATACACACTATAGTTGCATACTAGGAAGAAAAAGCTACTTAAAACAACTGACAACAAAAACTGAACAACTTGAGTAGACTATATCAAAAACTAACGGACGATGAACAAACACTACCAAAACAAATAAGAACTTGACACCTAATACCAAACAACACGAAGAACCAGACAAACGTCCGGACAACTGCAGACGCTTTTCTTTAACATTAAAGAAACCTTTCACTTTCGCCACCGTATATCTAAATGCTATGTTGGTTGAGCTCTCTGGAAATTGTCCTCAAAAGGGAGCTCTGGTAGACGCTTCACTCCGCTCGAAAAGGTATTTGTAGAAATTGACCCTAATTGCGCGAAGAGGGTGCTGTAGATAGTAGGTAGGTAGAGTAGGAGAAGGTAGTGGATAAGGGAGGGAAGAGATGGAAGAGGGAGGAGATAGGGAGGAGGGAAATAAAGAGAGAGGGAGAGAGGGGGAAGGGGTCAGGGGGAAGGGAAGAGTAGGAAGGGGAGGGATAGAAGGAGGGTGTGAGAGAGATGAGGAGAAGAGGATATGGAGGGAGAAGAGGAAGATTAAAGTAGAAGGAAAGAAGGCGTTAAATGAGAACAAGACAAGAAAGACAATAACTAAGGGAGATGAAGATGAATTAAACAGATAGACAATTATATAACTTCACACACACACACAGTGTCAAATCACACGGCGCAAAATAATCATTAGATTTTGCCATTAATTATATAAATACGAAAGTAATAATAATATAAGAGGAAAACGACATTAAGTCTTCCACCTCCCCCCCCCCCCCCTCTCCATCTCTTCTCTCTGTTCCTCTCCTCTCACTCTCGCATCTCTCTCTCATCTATCCTCTCTCTCTCACCTCTCCCGCCCTCCCTCCCTCCCTCCTCCCTCCCTCTCTCTCTCTCTCTCTTCTCTCTCTCCCCTCTCATCTCCCCGCCCTTCTCGCCTCTCTCTCTATCCTTCTCCTCTCATCTTTCCTCCTTCACGTTTTTTGTTCTCCTCTCTCTCTTTTCTCTTCTCTCCCTTCTCTCTCTCTCTCTCACTCGATCCTCTCTCCCTCTCTCCTCTCTCGCTCTATACTCTCTCTCGTTCTCCTCTCTCTCTCATTCCTCTCTCTCTCTCTCTCTCTCTCTCTCTCTCTCTCCCCCTCTCTTCCTCCCCCCCCCCTCTCTCTCTCTCTAAAGTTTACTCCTTCGTCAACTTCACTCTCATCTTTCGCTCTTTCTTCTCTTTTTTTCTCTCTCATTCACTTTCTCTCTCTCTTCTCTCTCGTCCTTCACATCTCTCTCGTCCTCAATCTCTCTTCTCGCTCTCTCTCTCTCTCTCTCTCTCTCGCCCCGCTCTCCCCCCCTCTCGCAACATCTCTCTCTTCTCTCTCTCTCTGTTCTCTCTTCTCTTTGTCTCTCCTCTTCTCTCCTTCTCTTTTTTTTCTCTCTCTTCTTTCTCGCTCTCTCTCTCTTTCTCTCGTCTCTCGCCATCCTCTCACTCTCTTTCTCTCTCTCTCTCTCTCTCTTCCTCTCACACTCTCTCCCTCTCTCTCTTCTCCCCTCTCTCCCCTCGCGTTCTATCTCTCTCTCATCATTCTCTCTCTCTCTCTCTCACTCTCGATCTCTTTCACTATCTATTCTCTCTCCATCTCTAACCGCTCTCTCTCTCCTCTCATCTCTTCACTCTCTCTTTCTCTCGTCATCTCTCACTCCATCTCGCTCCTCTCTCATCTCTCTCTCTCATCTCTCACCTCTCTCTCTCTCTCTCTCTTTTCCTACTCTCTCTCTCTCTCTCCTCGCTTTTACGTTCTCTCCCTTCTCCCTCCTCCCCACTAAACCCCATCGCTCTAATCATGAGTCATTGTAAAAAAACATTTGCTTACACTGAGTTTCTTTGGTAGCGATGCTCGTCCGGATTTTCCGGTTCTTCATATTGCGTTTCTTTTCTCTTTCATATGGCTCTTCTTTTTCTTTTTCTTCTTCTTTCGCTAATCCTCTTTTCAGTTTACATTATCCTTTTTTTTAATCGATCTATCACTTTTCTTCTCCTCCTTCTGTTCCCTCTCTTCCTCCTCCTTCTTCTCCTCCTACTCCTCCTCCTCTTCCTCCTCCTCCCCCTCCTTCTCTTCTTCTTCCTTCTCCTCTCCTTTTTCTTCCTCCTCCTCCTCCACTTCCTTCTTCTTCCCTCCTCCTCCTCTTCCTCCTCCTCCTCCTCCTCCTCTTTTTCCTTCTGCTCCTCTTTTCCTCCTTCTCTCTTCCGCCTCCTTCTCCTCTTCCCATCCTCGCCTCTTCTTCCTCCCTCTTCCTCCTCCCCCTCTCCACTACCCCCGTCCTCCTCCTCCTCTTCCCGCCGCCTCCCTCCGCCTCCCTCCTACTCCTTCCCCCTCCTCCTCCTCCTCGTTCCTCCGCCTCCACCTTCTCTCTTCCTTTTAGAGAGCGTAGAGCCCGAGACGAACTAATGGAACTGTGAGTGACATTGCCATAATTGTGAATGGATGAGAACAAGAAGAGGAGTGGGAAAGAAGGGAAGGAGTGCAGAGGGAAGGAGGGACAGGTTGAGGGAGGAAGGCGGAGAGGGAAGAGAAGAAGAGGAAGAGAAGGTAAGGATGGAGGAGGAGGAGGTTGGGAAAGTGGAGAGGAAAGAGAAAAGGAGCAGAAGTGAGGTGGAGAGACTGCGTGGTCCGGATATACAGGGAGATTTGAGGTGGAGAGCGCAAGGAAGAGGGCGGGCTAGGTATGGGCAGGTGGTAAGGCTAGGGCGGATGTCAGCTCGCACGCCCCGCGCCGACCGACGGGTACCCACGGCGACTGGCCGGCCCCGGTACTCGGAGCCTCCGGACTCGGACGAATCACAGCACGGAGCTAAGTCTCGGAACTGCAATTCGAACCCCTGATGATAAGGGGCGCATCAGCTGCCCGCGCACCGCCCCCGCCCCCGAACGGGGGGCCGGGAGGGCTTGCCCCATGGTTTTTGTTTCCTCGACAGGCTGCCGGTCGCATCGGCCTCCAGTCGGGCCACCGGACGAGATTCCTCCCCTGCGCACCGTCCCCCCCGGTTCCCACTTAGCGCCGGCCTCTCCTCGGCCCCATACCTCGCCGGCGCCCTTCCCACCCCCCGCCCCACCCTCAAGGCCCCCCCCCCTCCCCCCCCCCGAGCACCCTTCGAACCAACCAAAGCCAAGTTTGCATACCAATAAAGCAGCAGCTATCCAGCTCGCCAGCTCGTCACAGCCACCAAACTAGATGATCCGACCAAGAGCGCCAGAGTGTCGATCGATGATGCTAACAAATGCTGCTTAAGTAGGTAGCTCCCGATTCTCTCACTCTCTCCTCGGTTCCATCTTCTCTCATCTCCTCTCGACACTCTCTCTGTCTCTCATCTTCTCTCTCTCTCCTCCTCTTCACTCTCTCTCCCATCTCTCTTCTCTCTCTCCTCTCTACTCACTCCAACTCTCTCTCTCACTCTATCTCTCTCTGTCTCCTCCATCTCCCGTCACTCTCTTCTAGTCAGTCTCTCTTCTCCTCTCCTCATCTTATCGTATCCTCCTTCCCTTATCCCCTTCCTCCCTCTCTCCTTCCCCCTCCCACCCCCCTCTCATCTCCCCCCTCTCCTTCTCTCCAATTCCGATCTCCTCATCTCACTCTGTCACATCGAAATCCAATCACATCTCTCATATATAACATAATCTAACCACCTCTCCATCCCCATCTCTCTATTCCCGATGTACCTTCCCGGAATAATCACAATCTCACTCAACATCAAAAGAGACCGTACCCTCTCTCAACCGTTCCTTTCCCCCCCCCCCGACTTCCTCCCGATTTTTCTCCATACAAGTTAAACACGTCCCCTCCGTCCCACCTCACCATCAGACTCACCACAGCAACCCCGATCAAGATCGTCTTGCCTTACTGCCTCCCTTCCCCCATACATTCTCTCATATAAACACCACTTATTCCTCTTCATATATTATCCTCATTCCTCTCAGAGGTACCGAAATCATCTCCCACCATCTTCTCCCTCTCCTCCACAACTCACGTCCCTCACGACCACACCTCCCCCACCTCTCCACTCTAACCTCTCACCACACCACGCTTCCCCAACACCTCACTCACTCTTGCCCACCTCCCGCCCCCTCCCCCCACCCCCATCACCACTCCGTCCCAGTCCACCCTCGCTCCCTCCGCCATACCACCCTTCCTCCCAACCCTCCCTCTCGCTTTCTCAACCTCTCGTAACTCCCGATACTGCAACTCGTCTCCTCTCCTCAACTCCTACGCATTCCGCGACACCCGATGCCCGCTCGATCTCTTCCTCTCCCCCCACAACCCACCCTCTCCTACCCGAGATCCATCATATCCACCCAAACCCCAATCGTCTCCCTCTTCCTCCCTCTCTCCTTCTCTCCCTCCTCACCGCTCAAACTCACCCTTCTCCCCCACCCTCCCATCCACCCACACATCGCCTCCTCGCCATCCCACCTCTCCCCTCTTCTCTCATCACGCCCACCCACCTCACCCAGCACGTACCCCACTACACCACCAACCACACCCGACCCCCACCCTACACACACCACCATCCACCACACGTCACACGACACACCCACCCGGCCAACCACACCCCCACTCACATCCCCCCACGCCCGCACCCGCCACCCCACCACCACTCTCACTATCCCCTACTCACCCCCCCACTCACCCCTCCGCTCACTACTCACCCACAACCTCACGCACTCACGTCCCTCTACTCCCCAACCGACCCATTCCATCCCCGACTACCACCCAACCCCCGCACCTCCGACCCCAACCCACCCACCACGAACCACGGCCCCGCTTACCGACTACAACACCACACACTCCAGGACCAACCTCCAACCACTATCAACCACCCCCCCACACCCCTCAACCCCCCCCCACCTCACCCAAACTTCAACCCACCCCCCACATCTAACACACCCCCACCAACCACTCCTAACGACACTCCACCCAACCACCCCACACCCACTCCATCCAAACCCACCAAACCACGTACACAACACCCCGACCCCCTACCACAACCCCACCTACCTCCTCCTATACGCTTGCCCTACCTACCCCAACTACCACGACCACCCAGGAGCAACTCCTCTCCCACACCTCCTGCAACTAACTCTCTCATAACCCACATTCCGACTTCCTAGCCAACTCCCCGACGCGCTACCTTCATCCCATATTAAAATCTCTAAAGACCGTCCTCTCTCTTTTCCCCTCTCTCCTCTCTCATACCAATTCAGATCTCTCTCAACATTACTCTACCCACTCCCCATTATTCATATCGCCCTTCGTCCCGACCCGGCACCCACGACTAATACTTATCTTCTTTCAATCACCATTCACCATTCCATTTCCCTGCTTCAATTCCCCACCCCCAATCCATACCTCAAATAATCCTTCCTCTACCTTTTATCCCCCACTTTCCCTCTATAAACACTTCTCATCACTCCATCCTCCAGACTCTCTCTTCATCTTCATCACTCACCTTAACTCCATCTAGACTCTTATTTCAGCCCCTCTCACTTCTACAGGTCTCATCATACAATCTCATCCCTTTTTTTCCTCCTCCCTCGTCTTTCTTTCTCCTCCTTAACTTTCCTCTCCTCATTATCCTCATCATCTCATTTCATCTTTCCCCAGTACCCTCCCCTTCCTCTCATCTCTCCACACGCTCTCACTCCCTTGATCTTCCTCCCCTCTTCTCCCCTCTCCCTAATTCTTCCTCTTAATCCTCCAACCCCTTTTTGTGTCCCCCCCTCTC
>NC_061819.1:1859037-1864037 GCF_019202785.1 Penaeus chinensis | reverse complement strand
ATAATGCTACAATCACGATAACATTCAAGATACTAATTATCACTCCTCGCCCACGTGCCGTCTCCGCTCTCTCCAGCGTGTGAAATGTTTGTTTGAGTATAAAAGCCCAGCGTGCTTAATCACGATTCGACACAGGTAATCGCACGAGAGACGGGGTCGATTTCTCAAAGCATTCGGTTGGTCCCAAAGCCGCGGGTTCCATCTCACGGTTGACAGCCACCGTAATGCGGAATGAACGAGGGTCGAAGCCAGACCGAAGTCGCTAATTAAATGCTGTACACATGATCGGATTACGTCTATGAATCAGGGTATATAATGCGCGTAGAGAAAATCGATTTAGGTTTTGCGAAAGATATTAGCGAAAGAATAATGGTGATCAGGGAACGTTCATTGCCACCGTAGGGTTATGATGTATTAAAAATGTCGAGGCGATATCGTCATGGAATTTAGGTGATATCCGGCTAATTCCAGCGAGAATTTTTGATTTGGCATTTGGATAATTCGAGGCGCAGTTGACGTTCATCTCTCGAGCTGAGAATTATTGGCGAGGACGGCCATTTGCTTTATCTTATTCTATTAACTTACTTACCTACCTTGTTCATTATTATTATTATTATTATATTATTATTTTTTTTATTATTATATCTTTTTTTTTTTTTTTTTTTTTTTTTTTTTTTTTGAGGGAGGACGGATATGTAACCTATGATTATATATAAATTACTTTTATTTAATTCTTGAAATTATTATTGATCTGTTCATACGCCCTGTAACGTTCTATCTTTTCGGAATTAGATATATTTTGGTTATTATCATCATTGATTACCTTATCAGTCATCTATTTGATTTTGAAAATTGAGTAAAAAGCAAAACCCTTGTGATGTATTTTCTTCGACTCATTTCGCTCCAATTTTATAAGCAAATTTAGTCCAAAAATCCTTCATAACTCTTCTAATCTCAACAGATAAACAAATTACTTGATCTATAAGTGACTTAATAAAGGCCATCAATCAAGGAAATAATCGCGGGAAAAACAAGATAAACAAGCAGAAGAACAAACAATAACGTAGGTAAATAAACAAACGATTTAAGAAATATCTAAATAAACAAACAGACAAAGAAAGAAATCAGCTAATAGATAAATATATAGATAGACAGAGAGATAATTAAATAAATCAATAAGATAGATATATAAGTAAATAAAGCAGAAAGATAAGTAAGAAAAAGCAAGTGAAAACAGACTTGAAATTCCCTCCAATCAGCGGCCGACAGCAGACTTCCGGCGCTCGTGTTTCTTAGCGCTAAATGCTAGGCCACGTAGCGCCTTTTGCTAGTCTCGGTGCCACGGCTAGCGAGAGTGACTTACGAGGGACAGTTGGGGAAGCCGCCCTCGGGTCTGTGTCGCTCAGGGAGGGCGCTGAAGGAGGGGCCTCGCTCGGGAGTTTTCGTGTCTGTCTGTCTGTCTGTCTGTCTCTTTTAGGGCCGTGTGGGTCTTTTTCTCCGGTTTTTTGTTTGTTTGTTTGCTTGTTTTTAGTTCTCTGTCTTGTTTTATTTTATTTTTTTAGTTTTATTTCTCTCTGTTTGTTCTCATTTGCTATCTCTTTCTCTCTCTCTCTCTCTCTCTCTCTCTCTCTCTCTCTCTCTCTCTCTCTCTCTCTCTCTCTCTCTCTCCCTCCCTCCCTCCCTCCCTCCCTCCCTCCCTCCCTCTCTCTCTCTCTCTCCCTCCCTGTCTTCCTCCCCCCTTCTCTCTCTCCTTTTCGCTCCCATTCTCTCCCTTTCTTTTTTCTTTTTCTTTTCTTTTTCTTTGGTGACTACTAATCTCCCTCTCTTTTCGTTTGATTCTATCATTCACTCAGTTCGCTGTACTAATTCTTCATATTTTGTTATTCACGAATTATTCATTCTTACGTATCCTCTTCATCCAAATTTGTCAAGAACCTTTTATCTTTTGAATCCAAGATGAGGAATGATTTAATTAAGTCTACGGTACTAACAACCCCACTTTGGATCACGATCATGTTACGTCGAATGTATGTAAAACTAAATAAACTTACTTGACTTAATAATGTTATATAATGCTATATAATGTTATGGACGAGTGGTTAGATCATCGGACTCAATGACTATAATGTTATGCTCTAGATTTTCAATGTAATTCTATTATATATTGCTATTACTATGTATTAAATGTATCACAGCTTGCCCACGCCTGTATAGTTAGCTAAGGCGGTAAATTAAGGACTAAAACTAAACGAAATAATGCGATTCTTAAAATTTAAGTTTCTATATCTCAGACGCGGAAGGGAAAGGGATGTGTTACGTGTTATGAAAATTTAGAGATTCTATTTACTGTACCGATTTATGATAACATTCCAGGATATGTTTTTGTTCTCGATTACTTACACGAATAATAACAAAACCAAGTGAACGAATATCTCAAAATCGGCCTATCTTTTTTATTCTTTTTTTTTTTTTTTTGGGGGGGGGGGGTATTTTCCCCTTAGGCAACTATGCAATTTTTTTTTATTTCGTGTGTTACTTGCTTATTAGAACCTATCACACATTAAAGGTGAATATATAAGAAACGAAAAACAAACGAATTCAAGATATATAAGCTATATACATACACTGCAAAAAATAATAAGCAAGAAAAAAAAAAACAGAAAAAAAACAGAAAAATGCAAAAAAACATTTATAAAAACATTTTAAAAAGCAGCAAAATGATGGGATGTCACCTACCTGTCCCGCAAAAACACACATCCAAAAACCAGAAAAAGGGAAACTCA
The DNA here is from genome assembly GCF_019202785.1 of Penaeus chinensis. Taxonomy (NCBI): domain Eukaryota; kingdom Metazoa; phylum Arthropoda; class Malacostraca; order Decapoda; family Penaeidae; genus Penaeus; species Penaeus chinensis. The sequence goes on along the minus strand of NC_061819.1, from coordinate 1,861,254 downwards.
GACACAAACAACAAAGAATCGGATATCACCTACCTGTACCTGTGACGTCATTGGTAAGAATGGGGTTCTTACCTGGCAAGATGACGTCATTAGGGAGTTGGTGGTCGGTGTGGAGGCCGAGGAGGAAGTAGTTCATGAGGAGCACCTGCACGGCGACCATGGTGCAAGTTCGGCTCGAGGGCGAGAAGGAGACAAAAAAAAAAAAAAAAGAGAGAGAGAGAGAAAAAAAAAAAGAAAAAAGAAAAAGAAAATAAAATGACTTTCTTTTCTTTAGTTTTCTTTTGTAGTTTTTGTTTTATTTGTTATTACTTGTTTTGGTGTATTATCGTTCGTCTAGTTGGTTTATATCATTCGCTTTTGTTTTTCTTTTGTTTTTATTTGTTTTCTCTTGTCTCTTGTTTCGTTCGAATCACTTATTCTCTCACACACGTATCCGTTACTCTATCTCACTCTTAGTTCAATATATTGCTTCTTCTATTAATTATTGCTTTGTCTCTATTGTCTCCTCTTTTCTCCTTCTCTTCTACACACAAAGGGTTCTTTTTTCTCCGCCCGCTTTCTCTCTACACGTGCGTTCGCTAAAAAAGGAGAGAGAAAGATAATACAATCCTTAATTAATGGCTAAAATATTATCATCATCTCCTGAATCATCAAACACTTTGCATATCATTATACACAAGCAATTAACGTTGCTGTTGTTATTGTTTTTTTGTTTTGTTTTTTCCTTCTTCTGCTTCCCCGTTCTCTCACTTTATTTTTTTTTTTCTTAAATTTACTTTTTATTTCATTTTAATTCATTCTCTTATTTATTTTTTAATCTTTCCCTCTTTCCTCTCGCTTTATTAACTTACAGTCTTTTTATCTATTATCTTCTGTTTTTACTTCACTTGTTTCTTATCTTCTTCCTCTTCTTCTTTCCCGTCCTCTCGCTTTATTAATTCATTTTCTCTTTTTTTTTTTTTTTATCTTTCTTATGAATACATTATCAGCTGATCTCGAGGAACCAGACGGGGCTGAGTTTCCACGCCTAGGAATTGCTAGTCTTCGAGAGGAACATTATCTTAAGAACTGGGGACGTTCTTCTTCGGGTTTTCGTCGTCTTCTCCTTCGTCTTCTCCTCCTCCTTCTCCTTCTCCTTCTTTTTCTTCCTTCTCCTTCTTCTTCTCCCTCTTAACTTTCTTTAAGAGTTGTTTTTATTTCTTTCTTTTTTTTTCTCTTCAAGTTTGTTTGTTTGTTTGTTTTCGTCTTTTTTTTCCTTTCTAAGAGTTGTGTTTCTTTCCTCTTCAATTTATTTTGTTTTTTTTTTCGTCTTTTTCCTTCCTATTTGTTATTTCTCCTCCTCCTTCTCCTTCTCTTCTATTTTTAATTCAATAGTTGCTTCTCTTTCTCTTCTTAGAGTAGTCTCTCTTCCTCTTCTTCTTCTAAGTCTATCTCCTCTTCCCCTCCTTCCTCTGATTCTTTATTCCTCTTCCCCTCCTTCCTCTAATTCTTTATTCCTCTTCCCCTCCTTCCTCTGATTCTTTATTCCTCTTTCTCCTCTTCCTCTAATTTCAATTGCTCTCTCTCTTCTCCTTCCAAATCGGGTTCCTGTCCTTCTCTCGCCCGACGCCGGACCTCATGACGGACTCGATCGGTTCTGGCTGGTTCTGGAAAGAGAGGAAAGGGATGAATAAATAGATAAACTGAAAAAAAAGGGAGAGAGAAGAGAGAACAAACGAAAGAAAAATGGTATAGAGAGGAAAAAGGGAATATACAGAAAAAGGAAAGGGAGAGCGAGAGAAGGAGAAAACAAAAGGAAGAAAAAACGAATAAGTAGATCAAAGAAATAGGAAAGACAGAGAGGGAAGGCAAAAATAAACGATGAAAAATGGAATTGAAAGAAAGAGAGAGAGAGAAGGAAAACATAAACGGATAAAAAGGAGAGAGAGAGATAAAGAAAACAAAATAACGGAAAAGGATATAGCAAGAGAAGAAGAAGAAAAAAAAAAATACGAAAAAAAAAGGATAAAGAGAGAGATAGAAAAAAAAAAAATAACAGACGAAAAAATAAGAGAGAATAAATAAATATAAACAGAAGAAAAACAGGCATATAGAGAAAAAGAAAGTCTGAACAAACAAACAAACAAAAATAGATGAATAGAGAGAGAGCGAGAAGACGGAATTACGAAGTAATTTAACCCGCCAAAAACTCGTCTAAAAAAGCAGACCCATCTCCTA
>NC_061819.1:1836537-1841537 GCF_019202785.1 Penaeus chinensis | reverse complement strand
CTCCTTATCGCTCGCTCCTCTTGCTCTCTCTCCCTCCTTATCGCTCGCTCCTCTTGCTCTCTCTCTCCTCCTTATCGCTCGCTCCTCTTGCTCTCTCTCCCTCCTTATCGCTCGCTCCTCTTGCTCTCTCTCTCCCTCCTTATCGCTCGCTCCTCTTGCTCTCTCTCTCCCTCCTTATCGCTCGCTCCTCTTGCTCTCTCTCCCTCCTTATCGCTCGCTCCTCTTGCTCTCTCTCCCTCCTTATCGCTCGCTCCTCTTGCTCTCTCTCTCCCTCCTTATCGCTCGCTCCTCTTGCTCTCTCTCTCCCTCCTTATCGCTCGCTCCTCTTGCTCTCTCTCCCTCCTTATCGCTCGCTCCTCTTGCTCTCTCTCCCTCCTTATCGCTCGCTCCTCTTGCTCTCTCTCTCCCTCCTTATCGCTCGCTCCTCTTGCTCTCTCTCTCCTCCTTATCGCTCGCTCCTCTTGCTCTCTCTCTCCCTCCTTATCGCTCGCTCCTCTTGCTCTCTCTCCCTCCTTATCGCTCGCTCCTCTTGCTCTCTCTCCCTCCTTATCGCTCGCTCCTCTTGCTCTCTCTCTCCCTCCTTATCGCTCGCTCCTCTTGCTCTCTCTCTCCCTCCTTATCGCTCGCTCCTCTTGCTCTCTCTCCCTCCTTATCGCTCGCTCCTCTTGCTCTCTCTCCCTCCTTATCGCTCGCTCCTCTTGCTCTCTCTCTCCCTCCTTATCGCTCGCTCCTCTTGCTCTCTCTCTCTCCTTATCGCTCGCTCCTCTTGCTCTCTCTCTCCCTCCTTATCGCTCGCTCCTCTTGCTCTCTCTCCCTCCTTATCGCTCGCTCCTCTTGCTCTCTCTCTCCCTCCTTATCGCTCGCTCCTCTTGCTCTCTCCCTCCTTATCGCTCGCTCCTCTTGCTCTCTCTCCCTCCTTATCGCTCGCTCCTCTTGCTCTCTCTCCCTCCTTATCGCTCGCTCCTCTTGCTCTCTCTCTCCTCCTTATCGCTCGCTCCTCTTGCTCTCTCTCTCCTCCTTATCGCTCGCTCCTCTTGCTCTCTCTCTCCTCCTTATCGCTCGCTCCTCTTGCTCTCTCTCCCTCCTTATCGCTCGCTCCTCTTGCTCTCTCTCCCTCCTTATCGCTCGCTCCTCTTGCTCTCTCTCTCCCTCCTTATCGCTCGCTCCTCTTGCTCTCTCTCCTCCTTATCGCTCGCTCCTCTTGCTCTCTCTCCCTCCTTATCGCTCGCTCCTCTTGCTCTCTCTCTCCCTCCTTATCGCTCGCTCCTCTTGCTCTCTCTCCTCCTTATCGCTCGCTCCTCTTGCTCTCTCTCCCTCCTTATCGCTCGCTCCTCTTGCTCTCTCTCTCCCTCCTTATCGCTCGCTCCTCTTGCTCTCTCTCTCCTCCTTATCGCTCGCTCCTCTTGCTCTCTCTCCCTCCTTATCGCTCGCTCCTCTTGCTCTCTCTCTCCCTCCTTATCGCTCGCTCCTCTTGCTCTCTCTCTCCCTCCTTATCGCTCGCTCCTCTTGCTCTCTCTCTCCCTCCTTATCGCTCGCTCCTCTTGCTCTCTCTCCCTCCTTATCGCTCGCTCCTCTTGCTCTCTCTCCCTCCTTATCGCTCGCTCCTCTTGCTCTCTCTCCCTCCTTATCGCTCGCTCCTCTTGCTCTCTCTCCCTCCTTATCGCTCGCTCCTCTTGCTCTCTCTCTCCTCCTTATCGCTCGCTCCTCTTGCTCTCTCTCTCCTCCTTATCGCTCGCTCCTCTTGCTCTCTCTCTCCCTCCTTATCGCTCGCTCCTCTTGCTCTCTCTCCCTCCTTATCGCTCGCTCCTCTTGCTCTCTCTCCCTCCTTATCGCTCGCTCCTCTTGCTCTCTCTCCCTCCTTATCGCTCGCTCCTCTTGCTCTCTCTCCCTCCTTATCGCTCGCTCCTCTTGCTCTCTCTCCCTCCTTATCGCTCGCTCCTCTTGCTCTCTCTCCCTCCTTATCGCTCGCTCCTCTTGCTCTCTCTCTCCTCCTTATCGCTCGCTCCTCTTGCTCTCTCTCCTCCTTATCGCTCGCTCCTCTTGCTCTCTCTCTCCCTCCTTATCGCTCGCTCCTCTTGCTCTCTCTCCCTCCTTATCGCTCGCTCCTCTTGCTCTCTCTCCCTCCTTATCGCTCGCTCCTCTTGCTCTCTCTCCCTCCTTATCGCTCGCTCCTCTTGCTCTCTCTCTCCTCCTTATCGCTCGCTCCTCTTGCTCTCTCTCTCCCTCCTTATCGCTCGCTCCTCTTGCTCTCTCTCTCCCTCCTTATCGCTCGCTCCTCTTGCTCTCTCTCCCTCCTTATCGCTCGCTCCTCTTGCTCTCTCTCTCCTCCTTATCGCTCGCTCCTCTTGCTCTCTCTCTCTCCTTATCGCTCGCTCCTCTTGCTCTCTCTCCTCCTTATCGCTCGCTCCTCTTGCTCTCTCTCTCCTCCTTATCGCTCGCTCCTCTTGCTCTCTCTCTCTCCTTATCGCTCGCTCCTCTTGCTCTCTCTCTCTCTCTCCTTATCGCTCGCTCCTCTTGCTCTCTCTCCCTCCTTATCGCTCGCTCCTCTTGCTCTCTCTCTCTCCTTATCGCTCGCTCCTCTTGCTCTTTCTCCTTCTCTTCTGGGTTTTTTTATTCGCATTTATTCTCTCTGCGGTTCTGCTATTTCTTTGGGGGGTTTATGTGCGTGTCTCTTTCCTTTTTTTTTTAAGGGTTTCTCTGTTTCTTGTTTCTTTAAGTTTCTCTATGTATCTCTTCTACTTCGGTATGTTTCTATGTGGATCCTTTTATTTATCTGGTTTCTCTCTGTGTCCCATGTTTCTCCAAGTATCTCTCTGTTCCTCTTTTCTTCAAGTTGCTCTGTGTCTCCTCCATTTCTGCTTATTTCTCAATCCGCCTAACATCTCTTACGTTTCTCTGTAAGAGAGAGCAAGAAAGAGAGAGAAAGAGAGAGAGAGACACAGACAGACAGAAAAAGAGAGAAAGAAAAAGAGAGAAAAAGACATAGACACACAAAAAAGAAAAAAAAGTAAAGAGAAATAATAAAAAAAAAGACACATAGACACACAAACAGAGAAAGAGAGAAAGAGAAAGAGAAAGACACACACAGACAAAGAAAGAGAGATAAGAGAGAAAGAGAGAGAGAAAGACACACACAGACAAAGAAAGAGAGAAAGAGAGAAAGAGAGAGAGAAAGACACACACGGACAAAGACAGAGAGAAAGAGAGAAAGAGAGAGAGAAAGACACACACAGACAAAGAAAGAGAGAAAGAGAGAAAGAGAGAGAGAAAGACACACACGGACTAACATCTCTTACGTTTCTCTGTAAGAGAGAGCAAGAAAGAGAGAGAAAGAGAGAGAGAGACACAGACAGACAGAAAAAGAGAGAAAGAAAAAGAGAGAAAAAGACATAGACACACAAAAAAGAAAAAAAAGTAAAGAGAAATAATAAAAAAAAAGACACATAGACACACAAACAGAGAAAGAGAGAAAGAGAAAGAGAAAGACACACACAGAAAAAGAAAGAGAGATAAGAGAGAAAGAGAGAGAGAAAGACACACACAGACAAAGAAAGAGAGAAAGAGAGAAAGAGAGAGAGAAAGACACACACGGACAAAGACAGAGAGAAAGAGAGAAAGAGAGAGAGAAAGACACACACATACAAAGAAAGAGAGAAAGAGAGAAAGAGAGAGAGAAAGACACACACGGACAAAGACAGAGAGAAAGAGAGAAAGAGAGAGAGAAAGACACACACAGACAAAGAAAGAGAGAAAGAGAGAAAGAGAGAGAGAAAGACACACACGGACAAAGACAGAGAGAAAGAGAGAAAGAGAGAGAGAAAGACACACACAGACAAAGACAGAGAGAAAGAGAGAAAGAGAGAGAGAAAGACACACACAGACAAAGACAGAGAGAAAGAGAGAAAGAGAGAGAGAAAAGGAGATTAAACACGAAGACCATTGGACACCAGAAACTTCTATCGTTCATCCAGACACTTTAGGCCTGTAAAAGATATGTTAATATTTATCATTTTTTTTCGCATCAACACCATAATCACGAAAGGCATTTTACTAAATTTTCGAATAGGTTGATGGACCTCAGAGAAAGATTTACCACAAAAGTGTGTGTGTGTGTTTGTTTGTTTATGTGTGTGCGTGTCTGCGTGTGTGTTTGTTTGTGCTTGTGTGTGAGTGTGTTTGTATGCATGTGAGTTTGAGTGATAAAAAAAAAAAAACTGTAAAAATGATAATGAGATTGATAACAATAATAGCACTGACAATAATAATAATAACATTGATGATGATGATAATAATAATAATAATAATAATAATAATAATAATAATAATAATAATAATGATGATAATAATGATAATAATGATAGTAATGATGATATTGATAATGATAATAATAATAGTAATGATAAAAATAATAATAATAATAATCTTCCTCTTCCTCTTTTTCTTTCTTCTTCTTCCAACTAATTTTTTTTCTTTCCTACTTTTTCTCTGTCTATCTGTTTATCTTTCTCTTTTTTATCTATTTCTCTTTTTCTTTGCCATTCTGTTCCATTTTCTACAGTTTCTACTTTTTGTTTTTATTATTTTTATACTTCTTTCTTTACTATCTTTTCTTCATCTTTCTCCTCCTCTTGACTCAATATTTTCTCTGAATAATTACTCTTCTTTTGTTTTCTTTCTCTTTTTCATTCTCCCATTTTCTACAGTTTTACTCTTTCTCTCTTTCTCTTCCTCTTGACTCAATATTTTTCTATGCTCTGAATAATTTTCTTTTTCTCTTTTTTTCTGTTTCTCTTTATCCTTCTTTTTCATTCTCCGATTTCTACAGTTTTCAATCTTTCTTTCTTTCTTTCTCTTCCTCTTGATTCAATGTTTATCCAAGCCTTGAATAATTCTTTCTTTTTCTCCTTCTCTTTCTCTTCCGTTTTCTACCGTTTTTATTATTTCTCTCTCTCCCTTTTAACTCAATATTTTTTCCTCTGAATACTTCTTTATTTTTATCT
>NC_061819.1:1828854-1833937 GCF_019202785.1 Penaeus chinensis | reverse complement strand
AGGAGGGGAGGACGAAGGGGGAGGAGGGGAGAGGGAGGGGTGGGGAGGATAAGGAGGGGGAGGGGAGGACGAGGAAGGAGGGGGAGGGGAGGGGGAGAGGGAGGAGAAGGACGAGGGGGGGCAGGCAGGGAGGGGGGGGGGAGGGAGGGAGGGAAGAACGAAGGAGAAGGGGAGATCGAGGAAGGAAGACGAAGGGTGGGGGGGGGGGGGAAGAGGGAGGGAGGGGGAGGGGGACGGGAGGAGGAAGGGAGAACTAAGGTGGAGGAGGGGGATGGAGGAAGCGAGGGTAAGGAGGAACGAAGAAGAATGAAAAGACGGAAAAAGGGGGTCAGAGGAAAGGGGAAAAATTAGGGCGAAGGAGAGGAAGAAGAGAGGACGAATCTGAGGGGAATAAGAATAAGAGGAGAGGGGAGGAGAAAGGACGAAGGGAAACTAAAGAAGAGGAAAAGGAAAGAAGTGAATAGAGCGAAACAGAAGAGAAGAGATGTGACAGAATGGGAATGGGATGGGTAGAAAGAGAGAAAGAAAGAGGAAGAGAGAGACAGAGAAATGGAGAGGAAGAGAGACTGAAAGAGAAAGAGAGAGATAGAGAAAGATAGATAGAGAAAGAGAGAGAGAGGGAGAGAGAGAGAGAGAGAGAGAGAGAGAGAGAGAGAGAGAGAGAGAGAGAGAGAGAGAGAGAGAGAGAGAGAGAGAGAGAGAGAGAGAGAGAGAGAGAGAGAGAGAAGTAGAGAGACAGACAGACAGACCGACAAACAGGTAGATAGACAGACATACAGATACAGAGACAATCAGACACAAAGGAATAAAAAGAGAGTCAGACAGAGAAAGCGAGATATAGGAACAGCAAACGAGAATAAGTGATGAACCGCAGAAGAGGAGCAGAGATAAGGAAGTGATAAAAACGGGGAAAGGGAAAATAATGATAAAAGAGGAAAATATGGGGATAATGAGAACGAACGAAAAAGATGTAAAATCGAATATCATAAAAAAAAACTAATTTGCTTATTTGCGGGATGGGAATGACAGAAAATAATAAAAGAAAAGAAATGAGAAAAAAATAAACAGAAATTATATAGAAACGCAGCAAGGACACACAGAATAAGAATAAGAGAAAGAAAAAGAAGAAGAAGAAGAAGAAAACAAAACAGAATAAATGAACAAATTAGAGAAGAAACGCAAAAGAAAATCAAGAAATACAAGGAACCGATAAGATGCTCTTTGACCTCAGCTGACCTTTGACACGCCACTAAGGAAGAGTAGCGAACAGCGTGGACTGCAATAAACCAGAGAAATAGAGCAAGTGACAAAAAGCACTTAGAGGAACAATTTTCATGGAGGAAGGGAGGGAGGGAAGGAGGGAGGAAGAGGGAAGGAGGGAAGGAGAGAGAAAGAGGGAAGGAGGGAGGGAGAGGGAAGGAGGGAGGGAGAGAAGGGAGGAAGGGAGGGAAGGAGGGAGGGGAGGGAGGGAGGAGGGGAAGGGAGGGAGGAAGTGGGGGAGGGAGAGAAGGGATACAGACAGATAGACAAACGGACAAATGGACCAGCAGACAGACAGAAAATGAGAGACAGAGAGGGTGGGGGAGGGAGGGAGGGAGGGAGGGAGAGGGAGAGAAAGAGAGAAAGAGAGAGAGAGAGAGAGAGAGAGAGAGAGAGAGAGAGAGAGAGAGAGAGAGAGAGAGAGAGAGAGAGAGAGAGAGAGAGAGAGAGAGAGAAGATGCAAGGAAAGGAGAGAGAGAGATGGGTGACCGTCACCTTTGGGTAATGTGACCCGAGAGAAGGTAAGGAGATTTTAGGTGGCAAAAAAGCGAAGGAGAAAGGGGGAGGGAGGGAGGGAGGAGGGAGGGAAGGAGAGGAAAGAGAGAGGGAGAGGAACGAGAGAGGGAGAGAGAAAGAGAAAAAGAAAAAATGTGATCAACGAGACGAATAAAAAGGCCTCTTCTTCTTCTTCTTCTCCCTCCTGTTTTCAGTAAAGAGAAAGTCCCAGGAGACAGGTGAGACGAAGAAGACTGAGAGGAAGGACGGAGGAAGGAGGGAGATAAGAGGCAGACCACGAGAGTGTAAGCTGCGGCAGCATCGCCACAGCCTCACCGCCGAGGAATCTGAGGGGGGGAGGGGGAGAGAGGAAGGAGAAAGGGGTGAGAGGGGGAGAGAGTGAAGGGGAGAGAAGAGGGAGGGAGGGGGAAAGAGAGTGGGGAGTGAGGGGAAAGGAGAGGGGGAGAGAGTGGTTAGGAGTGGAAGAGAGGGGGGGGAGGGAGATAAGGGCTGTGTTGGGGGGCTAAAATAGAGGGGGATAGACATAGCTCGTAGAGGGGGGAGGGGGTAATGATGTCAAATGGATGAACCAAGAAGGTGGGGAGGAGGCGAGAAGCTAACATAGTGGGGAATGGAAGGAGGGAGTGACAGAGAAAAGGAGAGAGGATGTAAATCTGAAGGAGGTGAAGGAAGGAAGAGAGGAAAGGGAAGAATGGAAGACCAGGAGTAAGGGTGGAATGAGGGTAAAGTAGGGGACCTAAGTTACTAGTGGTGAGGGAAGGGAGAGACACGAATCAGAAGAAAGGGTAAGGGAAAGAAAGCGGGGAAGAGACCTGAATGAGGTCTAAACGTGGGTGGGGGAGGAGGGGACTGGAGGGGAGGGGACCTGAAGGGAAAGAGACCTGAAGGAGAGAGAGACCTGAAGGGAAAGAGACATGAAGGGGAAAGAGACCTGAAGGGGAGAGAGACCTGAAGGGAAAGAGACCTGAAGGGGAGAGAGACTTGAAGGGAAAGAGACCTGAAGGGGAGAGAGACCTAAAGGGAAAGAGACCTGAAGGGGAAAGAGACCTGAAGGGGAGAGAGACCTGAAGGGGAAAGAGACCTGAAGGGGAGAGAGACCTGAAGGGAAAGAGACCTGAAGGGGAAAGAGACCTGAAGGGGAGAAAGACCTGAAGGGAAAGAGACCTGAAGGGAAAGAGACCTGAAGGGAAAGAGACCTGAAGGGGAATGGAAGGTGAGGAAGGAGGTTGAGCCGAAGGAGGAGGACCAGCAGGGGGGGGGGAGGGGAGGGGGGAAGGGAACGAGGAACCAGAGACACAAGAAAACACTTAAACCCGGACTGAGGATTGTGTTTCCTCGTCTTGAAAGCCAGAAAATCGAGCTTTTAAAAAGAGCCGTCGATTTTTTTTCCCTCTCTGCTCGTGTGGTTTTCTAATACCACAAGTCTGCTCGAGCTCGGTAGAGAGAGGGAGGAAGTTAATGAAATAATTATAGAGGAAGGGAAACGAGAGGAGGTAAAAAAAAAAAAAAAGCAAAAAAAAAAAACAAATGCAAATGTATCCAAATACACATACACGCATGTACACACACACACACACACACGCGCGCGTACACACTTACCCACAAAAACACACACGTACACATGCAAGCACACACACACACGTACACATGCATGCACACACACACACACACAAGTACACATGCAAGCGCACACACATGTACACATGCAAGCACACACACACACACACACGTACACATGAGAGCGAAAGAGAGAGGGAGAGAAAGCAAGCAAATAAGTACCCAAAGAAGCAAGGAAGTTAGGAATCAATCAAGCAAGAAAGGAAGTGATCAAGCAAAACAACAAGTAAGTAAACAAGAAAGTAATTAAGTATTCGAGCAAGCAAGAAAGGAAAAACACACAAGCAAGCAAGTAATCATGCAGTCAAACAAGCAAGAAAGTAATCAAGTATTCAATCAATCAAGAAAGGAAACGAGCACATAAGCAAGTGAAAACGTAATCATGCAAGCAAAAAACAATCAAGTAAGCAAGTAAACAAGCACTCAAACCAACAAGAAAGCAAGCAAGCAAACATCTCCACTCTAGCCATGTCGAGAGGCTATCTGAAGCAAAAAAACTAAACAAAAAACGACAAAATAAAAAACAACGAAAGTCTTACTTACTACAAGACTCGCAAAAGCATATCGTTTTGTTTACCCAAGCTGACCCCACCCTTTCTCTTGTCCCCTTCTTCCCCCTCCTTTATTCGCCTCTTTTCCCTTCCATTTCCTCTTTCTCTTTTCCTTCTCTTTCCTCCGTCTCGTCTTCCTTTTTTTCTTTCCTCTCTCTCCGTCTCCTCCCCTATCTCTTTCCTTTTCTTCTTCCTCTCTTCTTCCTCCTCCCTTTCTTCCTCCTTCTCTCCTTCCCCTCCCCTCTTGTTCTTTTTGTTCTTCCTTTTCTCCCCTTTCCTCTCCTCTCCCCTCTCCCTCTTGTTGTTCCTCTTTCTTCTCCTCTTCTTCCTTCCCCTTCCCATCCCTCCTCCCCCTCTTCTTCCTCCTTCTCCTCTTCTTCCCCCTCTCCCCCTCCTCCCCCTTACTCCACTCACCCCCTCCCCTCCCCTCCCGCCCAGCCCTCGCTCACATCTCTCTCTCCTTCAGAACCGCTCTTGTCACAGCAGTATATAAGGTGGTAGGACTCCACCCACGAGTCATAAATATCCCTGCCATACTGTACGTCTAAGCGGCCGCCATTTCGAACCGCGCTTCGGAGCCTCGCCGCCTCCTGCTTCGCGATCCGCCCGTTCGAAGAGTCTCATTCATTCATTCATTTGGGAGATTTCCCGTTGGCGCTGGCTGGGCTCTGTCAGGCTTTGTTTGGTGTCTTCAGAAAATCGGGTTGGTGATAAGGGCGTAGGAGTGACTTCTTGCTGGAGATAAGGAGGAGTTTTTGCTTTTAAATGGTTTGTTTTCTTACGATACCTGGTGTAAAATTAGATTTCGAATTCCGCTTCGTATCGGTTAGGTTTTCGCATTGTGTGAATATTGTTTTTCATCCGAATTAGGTCTCGGGTAAATTAAAAAAAAAAAAATAATAATAATAACTTAAAAAGTTTTTAAATTATATCCTACGTTTCGAACGATAACGTAAAGTGAAGAAAAAATTTCGAATCTGTTGTATGAATAAAATGGTTTTTAACGCTATGTCTTGTGAAGATTTTTTTCCACGCTGTCGTTGAGTTCGAGGACGCGAATCCATGCATAGTGTTAGGAAAAGGGAGATAGAGGGATGGTTTCCCTTTATTTTATTTTTTTTATGTACTCATGGAAAAGG
>NC_061819.1:1783854-1803854 GCF_019202785.1 Penaeus chinensis | reverse complement strand
ATTTCGAAACGCTTTCGAGATAGCATTAGTGTCTCGAATCACACGTTTGTAAATGAGCTCATTTTCACCCTCCCCTCCCCCCTCCCGTGCCTCTCTGCCCCCCGCCCTTATTTTCACCGTACCAGACTCTACTTGTGTTAATAGGTGCGTCTCCTTTAAGGTTTATGAGTTCATTATGTAAAGGTTATTCAGTGCAAGAAAGCTTTTGGCGAAATGTTTAAAATATGAGAGGTAGCGCGAGTTTATGGCAGTGAGTGTGATTTATCTTTTTCGACTTTTATTAGTAACGAAGGGGGTATTTTCAGAAAGACAGTTTGCTGAAAGAGTTTATCATCATATTATTTGTATTGTTATTACAATTGTTGTTGGTATTATTATCAATATTCTTGTTAATATAATTATTGTTATCATTATTATGATTGTTATTATTATTATTACTATTGTCACTGTTATTATTATCATTATTAACACCATCGTTAGCAGCAGGATAATTATCATTATTATCATTGTTATTATCATTGTCATTATTGCAATCATTTCTAGTAGTATTAATAGTACAGGTTGTGGAAGCTGCAGTAGTACTATTATTACTATCATCAATATCATTATCATTATCATTATAATTATCATTATCATTATAATTATCATTATCATTACTGTTGTTGTTATCATCATTATCATTATAATTATCATTATCATTATAATTATCATTATCATTATAATTATCATTATCATTACTGTTGTTGTTATTATTATTATTATTATCATCATTATTATCATTATCATTATAATTATCATTATCATTATAATTATCATTATCATTATAATTATCATTATCATTATAATTATCATTATCATTATAATTATCATTATTATCATTATTAACACCATCGTTAGCAGCAGGATAATTATCATTATTATCATTATCATTATAATTATCATTATCATTATAATTATCATTATCATTATAATTATCATTATTATCATTATCATTATAATTATCATTATCATTATAATTATCATTATCATTATAATTATCATTATTATCATTATTAACACCATCGTTAGCAGCAGGATAATTATCATTATTATCATTATCATTATAATTATCATTATTATCATTATTAACACCATCGTTAGCAGCAGGATAATTATCATTATTATCATTATCATCATTACATTTATTATTATTATTATCATCTTTATTGTTGTTGTTGTTATTATCATTATCATTATAATTATCATTATCATTATAATTATCATTATCATTATAATTATCATTATCATTATAATTATCATTATCATTATAATTATCATTATTATCATTATTAACACCATCGTTAGCAGCAGGATAATTATCATTATTATCATTATTAACACCATCGTTAGCAGCAGGATAATTATCATTATTATCATTATTAACACCATCGTTAGCAGCAGGATAATTATCATTATTATCATTATCATTATAATTATCATTATCATTATAATTATCATTATCATTATAATTATCATTATCATTATAATTATCATTATTATCATTATTAACACCATCGTTAGCAGCAGGATAATTATCATTATTATCATTATTAACACCATCGTTAGCAGCAGGATAATTATCATTATTATCATTATTAACACCATCGTTAGCAGCAGGATAATTATCATTATTATCATTATCATTATAATTATCATTATTATCATTATTAACACCATCGTTAGCAGCAGGATAATTATCATTATTATCATTATCATTATAATTATCATTATCATTATAATTATCATTATCATTATAATTATCATTATTATCATTATTAACACCATCGTTAGCAGCAGGATAATTATCATTATTATCATTATTAACACCATCGTTAGCAGCAGGATAATTATCATTATTATCATTATTAACACCATCGTTAGCAGCAGGATAATTATCATTATTATCATTATCATTATAATTATCATTATCATTATAATTATCATTATTATCATTATTAACACCATCGTTAGCAGCAGGATAATTATCATTATTATCATTATCATTATAATTATCATTATTATCATTATTAACACCATCGTTAGCAGCAGGATAATTATCATTATTATCATTATCATTATAATTATCATTATCATTATAATTATCATTATCATTATAATTATCATTATCATTATAATTATCATTATCATTATAATTATCATTATTATCATTATCATTATAATTATCATTATCATTATAATTATCATTATCATTATAATTATCATTATTATCATTATTAACACCATCGTTAGCAGCAGGATAATTATCATTATTATCATTATCATTATAATTATCATTATCATTATAATTATCATTATCATTATAATTATCATTATCATTATAATTATCATTATCATTATAATTATCATTATCATTATAATTATCATTATCATTATAATTATCATTATCATTATAATTATCATTATTATCATTATTAACACCATCGTTAGCAGCAGGATAATTATCATTATTATCATTATCATTATAATTATCATTATCATTATAATTATCATTATTATCATTATTAACACCATCGTTAGCAGCAGGATAATTATCATTATTATCATTATTAACACCATCGTTAGCAGCAGGATAATTATCATTATTATCATTATTAACACCATCGTTAGCAGCAGGATAATTATCATTATTATCATTATCATTATAATTATCATTATCATTATAATTATCATTATCATTATAATTATCATTATCATTATAATTATCATTATCATTATAATTATCATTATCATTATAATTATCATTATCATTATAATTATCATTATCATTATAATTATCATTATCATTATAATTATCATTATCATTATAATTATCATTATCATTACTGTTGTTGTTATTATTATTATTATCATCTTTATTGTTGTTGTTGTTATTATTATTATTATTATCATCTTTATTGTTGTTGTTGTTATTATTATTATTATTATCATCTTTATTTATCGTTTCAGTAGAACGCCTTCCACTTGATTAATTGTGTTGTTGTTGCTGTATTATTTAAATAGTTTACATACACTTTGATACTACCTGTGAATAACGATGTATGTGTAGCATGTGCGCGCGCGCGCGGGTGTGTGTGTGTGTGTGTGTGTGTGTGTGTGTGTCTGTGTGTGAAAGAGAGAGAGAGAGAAAGAGAGAGAGAGAGAGAGAAAGAGAGAGAGAGAGAGAGGGAGAGAGAGTCGAAGTCAAAATACTTTATTCCATTAATTACAATGAGAGAGAGAGAGAGAGAGAGAGAGAGAGAGAGAGAGAGAGAGAGCAAGAGAGCAAGAGACCGAGAGAGACAAATGAGCGGCTGGATACGTATATATTATCATCAATAAGAAAACGAAAAAAGGGTATTTGGCCAGAAGTGCCCTCCATCATGCTTTATCTTCAAAATGCATCTCAATTGAAGCGTTTCATTTCAGCGAGAGATCTTGACAACACAATCTTTTTTAGCGTTTGCCAGCGATTTCCTTTTGACACCAGAGTCTGCCCTAGATTTAGATGCCATTTACAGTATGGCACTCTGGCCCGGTTTTGAGTTTGACGCCAATTGGATTTTTATGATACTATTTAGTGTTGGGTTGTGTGTGTGTAAACATGCGCGCGCGCACACACACACACACACACACACACACACACACACACACACACACACATATATATATGTGTGTGTGTGTGTGTGTGTGTGTGTATACATATACAAATATATATATGCGTATATATATACATACAAGTATACGAGAAGAAAGGGGAAGGCAAGGAGAGAGAAAAGAAAATGATCACTATCGATATGTTATTCGATCTGTTATGCGATCTACTGTTACTTATAAATGTTGAATTCTTGAAATAAAATCATGGCAGATTTAGCAAGAAGTAAAGCAAGGCAAGGGTAGATTGACAATATGTAAACTTAAATATCACAATACATATACATACGCATATGTATATGTACTGTGATATGCATGTGTGTTTATATATACATACATACATACATATATATAAATATATATATATGTATATATATATATATATATATATATATATATATATTAAGCACGTTCAATATTTGCTGGCATTTGCGGTCATGAAATACTATTGACAAAAATTTAATATTAGAACGTGGTTATCACTGCATATGATTGGACCGTTATTACAAGTTAATTCACAGGTAGACGTATTTCGCTATCTATGAGCAAATTGATGTTCAAAAATACAAGAAAAAGGTTATCATCATCATTAATATTGCTATCATTTTTATCATCATCACCGTTACTATCACCAAAACCACTGTTAGGAAGTAAGAGCTATATATATCCACCCTATACACAAATTTAACTACGTAGGCAGGCGTCCAAGTGAACGTTCCTCTAAACATTGAAGAACATCAAAGTCATCACATCTTCTAATTCCCTCTGATAGCCACAGCCACGTTTCCTTCGCTCTAACACAGCAGAGAGCCAGCAAATGGAATAATCACCCAAGGAAAATTATACGTTAGCTTGAGTCGAGAAACCGAGTTGATAGATGGGGCTTCGAAACGTCTCGAATCAGCGTTTGGGTTTCAAAAATCTTTAAGAAACAATAATAAGAAAATATAAATACTAATAATAAGTCATGATAAGAAGAAAAAAAAAAAAAGTTCGCTTATATAATCATTTTTTTTATAGAAGACAATTTATTATAATTACGCGCAATAATATTTAATGGAACGAAGGGTGTAGCTTATCCATTCGACCACCATTACTGCCTGTGTTGTATGAATAAGCTTCAGTTCAGATTATCAAAGTGGATCGATTGTGGCATAAGTTTCTTTTTTTTTTTTTTCTTTTATTTAAAATCTGTTGTTATCATTTATGAATTAAGATATAATGATAATAACTACAACAGCAATGATTATCATCCTGATAATGATAATGGCCATAATAAAGATGATAATAACAATAATGGTAAGAATAATGGTAGAAATTTAAATTAAAATGATCATTAAAATTATAATAATTACGATAATAATGTTAATAATAAGGACAATGATGATAGTAATAATAATAATGGTTATAATAATGGTAATAGTGATGGTAATTAAAATTAATTGTTGATTATTAAAATGATAATAATTATGTTGATAATAATTTTAATGATAATGATAATGATAATAGTAATAATGATAAGATTTTTATATTAACAATAAAAATAAGAATAAAGGTAATAACAATAACAACGATAATAATAACAATAATGATAATGATAATGATAATGATATTAATAGTGGTAATAATATTAGTAGTAATAACAATAATGATAATGATAATAATGATAATATCAATAATAATGATGATAATAAAAATGATAGTGATGATAATGTCAAAAACAACAATAATAATAATGATAATAACAATCATGATTATAAACAACAACGACAGTAATGATAAAGATAATAATAGCAATGATAACAGCAATAATAACGATGGATAAAGAGAGACAACGAAGATTGATAGCAAGTGAAACAAAAAACATCAATAAAACAAGAATAATAATTAAAACAAAAACAAGAACAACAAAGCAAAAACAACAACAACAATGTCGACAAAACAAAAACAACAAAAATAGCAACAAAAACAACAACAACAGCAAAAACAGAACTGACACGACCTCTCTGCGTGGGAATAAGTTAATAATATCCCTGTCGAACGCAATTGCGAAATCAGGCTTTGCAACATCAAGCAACAAATGAAAGAAATTGTTCAACGGTGCATAAACAAATATAAACAAAGAGGGTTAGAAACAAAACGTTTGACAAAGTAAAACAAAAAAATAACAATACACTTAATTTCGTGTTTTTTTTATCCGATTTTGCGATTATCTTTAGAAAATCTTTAGATTGTCTATTCCTCTTCATGACATTCAAAAATGCTTTTATTGAAGCCTTTGGTAACTATTTTGTAAATGCATGCTGTTATTTTCACTACTTTTGTCGTCATCAGTAAAACTAATATTATTATTATTATAAATTATCACATAATATCATTACTATTATCATTACCATTTTTTATTATTATGTTCCTATCAGTCTTGTTTTTGTGATTCATAATGATAATAATAACAATGATGATTATAATTATACCACTAATAATACGAATAGCATGCACACACAATCACAAATACATGAAGAGTATTCATTGCGACGAAAGGAGGTATGAATGAGAATTAATATTTTCTTGTATTGTGAATATATATGTATATATATATATTGTATATATGTATATATGTATGTATATTGTAGGTATGTATCTATATATATTGTAAGTATGTATCTATATATATTGTAGATTTTTTTGTGTAGAGAGATTTGTGATATATATACACACACTTAAACGTGTGTGTGTGTGTGTGTGTGTGTGTGTGTGTGTGTGTGTGTGTGTGTGTGTGTGTGTGCGTCTCCTCCTGCCTTCAAACCGCCTGTCCAACCCCAGCCGACCGACGCCTCGTTTCCTCGCTCTCCTCCGCCTGAACACAAATCATACACTTGCCACGCCGCCTCCCCCTCTGCCTTCAATTAATGCCGATAACAAATTGACTTTGAAATGCTGATTGCTTGTTCTTCTCTTTATCTTCTCCTTTTTCCTCATCTTCTCATTCTTATCATTATTTTCTTCATCTTTTCCTTCTTCTTCGTCTTCTTCTCCTTCTTCTTCTTCTTCTTCATCTTCTTCATCTTCATTTCTCCTTTTTCATCATCATCATCACCATCGTCATCTTCATCTTTTTTCTTCTTCTTCTTCCTCCCTTTTTTTCTCAAGCTTGATTTTGGATATTTGCTTTATGATTCCAGCGTTTAGTTTAGTTTCCTTTCCGTCTATGATTAATCCTTTGATATGGTTTTAATACACACATACACACATATGGATATATGAATAGATAGATAGATAGATATAGATTGCTTTATAGATAGATGGATAGATATAGATATGTAGATTGATTTATAGATAGATAGATAGATAGATATAGATAGATAGATATAGATTGATGTATAGATAGATAGATATAGATTGATTGATAGGTGTATATACATATAGATAGATGGATTTATATATATAGATAGACATTGAAAGATTGATAGATATATATACGGACAGATAGACATATCTATAGACTGATAGATAAATATACTGATAGACATACTGGTAGATAGACATATCTACAGACTGATAGATAGATAAGACTGATAGACATACTGATAGATAGATAAGACTGATAGACATACTGATAGATAGACATATCTACAGACTGATAGATAGATAAGACTGATAGACATACTGATAGATAGACATATCTACAGACTGATAGATAGATAAGACTGATAGACATACTGATAGATAGACATATCTACAGACTGATAGATAGATAAGACTGATAGACATACTGATAGATAGACATATCTACAGACTGATAGATAGATAAGACTGATAGACATACTGATAGATAGACATATCTACAGACTGATAGATAGACATATCTACAGACTGATAGATAGATAAGACTGATAGACATACTGATAGATAGATAAGACTGATAGACATACTGATAGATAGATATATCTACAGACTGATAGATAGATAAGACTGATAGACATACTGATAGACAGACATATCTATAGACTGATAGATAGACATACTGATAGACATACTGACAGATATATATATATAAGATAGATGGGTATAGATAGGTACAGATTGCGTATATGACATTAAAAGTTTCAAAACTTCCAGACGCCCGAGTTTTTTGGCAATTAGCGAGCACAAGCACATGCATGTACACCTGTGGCTGAGAGCATGCCTGCACGCACAAGCAATTGCAAATTGAATCCGCCGAAACAATTACTTTGCAAGATATTAGTGGGTGATTTAAAGAGGGTAGAAAGTAAGTGTCTTAAACAAGGTACGCTCGCTGACTAACTAGGTGTTTGGACAATAGACAGTCTCGCGCGCGCAGTATCTCGCTCTGAATCTTCAAATATAATGAGATTTAATAGGCGTGTAAGAGCACAGTTTATGCAGATTCGATGCTTTTTTATATTTACTTGGATTTGCCTAGATTCACCCACTTGGATATACCAGCCCGAGTATGTTATCTTGGTTGCATTCACCTAAATGCATTTCTTAGCTTTTAAAACCTGCGTTGTGTGTTGATCTCTTTCTCAATCGGTAGACACTTGTTTGATTTACGATTCGTGAAGTGAAGGGAGTTAATTGAGGAAAATGGCATATGCGTCATTCCAGAGAACGTGTGTTCGAAATTTTACGAAGGTGAGACTGACGGGTCCCTCGATAAGAGAAGAATCGATTGTAAACGCCATGTTAGTGTATGAGGGAGTCAATGCATGTTTTATATAAGTGTATGTATGAATTCATATAGGTGTGTGTATGCGTGTGTGTGTTGTGTGTGTGTGTGTGTTTGTGTGTGCGTGTGTGTTTGTGTGTGCGTGTGTGTGCGTGTGTGTGTGTGTTTGTGTGTGTTTGTGTGTGTGGTGTGTGTGGTGTGTGTGTGTGTGTGTGTGTGTGTGCATTTATGTGTGTGTGCGTGCATTTATGTGTGTGTGTGTGTGTATGTCTGCATTTATGTGTGTGTATGTGTGTATGTGCATTTGTGTGTGTGTGTGTGTATGTGTACATTTATGTGTGTGTGTGTGTGTTTGTGTTTGTGTGTGTTTGTGTTTGTGTGTGTGTGTGTGTGTTTGTGTGTGTTTGTGTTATGTTTGTGTGTGTGTGTCTGTGTGTGTGTTTACAAAAGGAAGTATGTACAATAAGAGAATCACACGATTAATTCAGAAATCATCAAATTCGTACGGGAAGAATATATATATATATATATAACAATACAAATCTTTTCGAAAATTCTTCTCAAAGGTTATCGCGTGAATAACCCCTTTACCACATTTCCGAATCGAAGTTTTCCCTGGACTGCTTGACCTTCGACCTCCCCCCCTTTCCCCTCCTTTCCAGTGACCTGATTCGCATCTCTGCTGCGGTCCGCCTGATAGATCCTGTGGCTCAGATTCCCCTTTACCTGTGGATTCGAGACGTCGCTGGGACACTGCTTCCTCTGGGTCGGAGTTCTGCTGCAGCTCAGTTTGTGTTCACGTGTATGTATATATGTGTGTGCTTGTGTGTCTGTGTGTGTGTTTTATGCATGTGCATGTTCATTGTGTGTATATATATATGTGTGTGTGTGTGCGTGTGTGTGTGTGTGTGTGTCTGTTTGTGTGTTCTATGCATGTGCATGTTCTTTGTATATATATATATATATATATATATATATATATATATATATATATATGTGTGTGTGTGTGTGTGTCTGTGTGTATGTGTGTGTGTGTGTGAGAGTGTGTGTGTATATAAATATATATATATAAATACATGTATATATATATATATAAATACACACATATATATATATATATATATATGTATATATACATATGCATATACATACACACACAAATGAATTTACCAGCCGAACTCTTTCACTATTGCGTGCGGTGTTTATTAAAGCAAAATCACTTAATTAGATTTCCTCTCATAAATTAGACAAGATACCATCTCCGTTTTACACATGATTGATAAATATTTAGCACTGTAAAGTAGCGCTATAATTCATCATTATAAATAATGGCTTTTTTAAAACGGACTCACATGTACGCGGGCGATACACTGTCAACAGATGCGCAATTAATATGCTGTTTCCGGGCTGCAAATCAAGACTTTCTCTATAATATTTGCTTATCCTTCTTCGCTTATTCCAAATTTGTTTATAACGTCAATAACTAATCTTCATTTTTATTATCTTTATTGTTATTGTTATTATCAAAATCTTTATCATTGTGTTATCATCATCATGACTTTGCGTCACTATCATTACTATCTTTATTATAATTACTTTTGTTATTGTCATCCTCATCCTTATCATTTGTGTCTTTTTTTGCTCTTATTACCGTCACACACAGAAGCGCAAACACAAACACACACAAATATATATATATATATACATATTTGTATATATATATATATATGTATATATACACACACACATATATATGTATGTGTGTGTGTATGTTTTTTGTGCATTCATGTATGTGCGTTTGTCTTTGTACTTTGCTACCACCTCATTCATATGCATAGAAGCTTTCCAAGAAAAATTAATCATCACTTACAAGAGGCCAGTCTCTCAGACGCACTACACAAGCTGGAAGCCTCCCCTTTGGTCCATAACGAGCGATTTGTACTGGAATTCGTTCACTAATATGGTTCTCAGCAACTCCCATACAAACCCCAGGCCAGGGTCATTTGTCTCATTAATTTTAGCATTATGAGTGTTATTTGTTATAGTTGTTATCGTTATTGCTGCTGTTGTTGTTGTTATTAGTCAATTGTTAGAATGTCATCATCAGATCATGGCCATCTTAACTGTTATTATTATTATAATTACCATAATTCTCGGGACTACAGTTACTAATACTAATTTTACTACTACGACTGTTATTGCTAATACTTTCATTACAACCATTATCATTGATATTATCTTTATCTCTATTATTACTATTATCATCATCGTTATCCTTAATATTGTTATGATTATAATTTGTATCAGTGCTATAATTTTAATAACTCTTACTACCGTGATTTTTATTGTAGTTTGGTAGTAATAGCAGACGTTTTATTGTTTTATCTCTCTCTCTCTCTCTTGTCGTTACTATTATCTATTGTGATTGAAATCTATCATCATCATGATTATGGCTAGATTTATTTTCTTACAATATGTGTCTTTTAGCTAATGTATCAATTAGAAATATACTAATTCGACAGAAATTTCAATAAATTACAGTATTTGATAACCAACAGTCAATAGATTTTATAATTACTATCAAGCATTAGCATCTTTGTCGATGGTCAATGTAATTTTCCGTCTAATGATACAAAATTATGAAGTTAGTAGATTGCCTTCATTTGAATTAAAGCATCCCTTAGCATATATAATATTTCGTAACAGACCATTATCACAGGAAAATTTTCCATAAAAGTCGCAGTCTGAACAATGTATTATTGTAACAAAACGTTATTAAAGGTATTTTATTGAAGACAAACAAGTTTAATGACAAAATACATTACTAATAACAAAAAATACCATTATAACAAATAATATTACAACAAAGCCACATCACACTCCTAACACCATCCTGCACAATACCTGGGAGACTAGACACTACAACCCACCCCCCCACCCCATTCCGTCTCTCTACACCCCCTCACCCCTCTCTCCTACCATCCACTCCTTATCCAACCCCAACACCCTACTCCCATATTCTCCCCCTACCCCTCCCTATCCCCATCCCTCTTACCCCTCCCCATTTCCCCTACACCTCCCCATTCCCCCTCTACCCCTACCCATCCCCATTCCCCCTATACCCCTACCCCTCCCCTTTCCCCTTTACCCCCTACCCCTCCCCATCATCCCCCTACCCCTCTTTCACCACAACACCACACACAGCCATGTACACACAGACGACGGTGTATCATTACCTACTCGTAAATCTCACGCAGTCCCATGTCGGGTTCGAAATGGCAGTTGTCACCTGGTGGTTAAATATGTGTGTATATTTTTTTTACGGCTTCTTGATTGGCACTTAGGTAAGGCTCCTCTTGGACGGGCCACGAGGCTGCTGCTGAGACGTGTTCAAGGGCTCAACAATGCGAACACAACACAGGGTGGAAAAGTAGGATAAACAGACAAGTGCATTGGATTGGAAAGAAAGGAAAAAAAAAAACATACATAGAATCTGTGACGTTTGGAAATACAACGTTTTTTTTTCGTTTTGTTTTGTTTTGTTTTTTTGTCAGAAAGAAAGAGCTGAATTGACCAGATATGTTTTTGTTGTTGTTGTTGTTGTTTTTTTTTACTTTTTTGTGTGTTTAATTCCTGGAACTATCATCTCTACTGCTAATTATCGAGAGTCGAAGAAAATGAGCGCGATATATCGTTGTCTTAAAAACCTGTGCAGTCTTAATTAAGTTAACTAGCAGCAGTTCTTGATAGATCTTCTTTTTTTACACAGAACATTTTTATGTAAGGAGGGTTTTGTCGCCTGTGTCTTTCAGTATACTTCAATTAACGAAATCAAAAATACTATTAAGCACTGCATATATATTCATGTGTGTGTGTGTGTATGCGTGTGTGTGTGTGTGTGTGTGTGCGTGTATGTGTGTGTGTGTGTGTGTGTGTATCTATGTATATATGTATGTGTGTGTGTGTGTATCTATGTATATATGTATGTGTGTGTGTGTGTGTGTGTGTACGCGCGCCTACAACACTTGCATTCCACACTTACAGGAGGACGCGCCGCTACAGGTCCGCCAAGAAGCCAAGCCGAGGGCGAGGAGAGCGTCTTCGGACCGGGGCAGCCCAGGACGAAATTCTCGCTGCCCCTGAGCCTCTATAGCAGGCGAAGCGCGGAGGAGGCCGCGTCGGAGATCCGGACAGGAGAGGCAAACGTCAGCTTCGTCGGGAGGAAAGTCTTGCAGGGGGCCGGGATTTCACTTGCAGACGACGCAGCATGAACAGCCGGTGGTGCAGTGGTAGCGTTCTCGTCTTGCAGTCTTCCTGGCCCGAGTTCGAACCGCGCATTGCCAAAAGATGGTAAGCAGGCCATTCCAAACATTAGTAATTTGATTGAAGTCCCGATATCTTGTCACCAAACACAAATTATTGCCGTCCTTATTGATATTATTATCATCATCATTATTATCATCATCGTCACCATCATCATCTTTATAATCTTTATTATTAGTGTTATTATCATTATTATTATTATTGTTATTATTATTATCATTATTGTTACTATTATTATTATTGTTATTAATTTTGTTATTATTATCGTTATTATTATCAATATCATCATTATCATCATTATTATTCTTAACATTGTCTTCTTGTGTTGAAGAGATGTAGCTTCTGGTTGTCCATGCTTGCCAGGTTGCTTTAAAGAACAGTAGAAGAACAGTCAAAGAACAGCCGGGGAACATCCAAAAATTAGTCCGGGATCCTTCAGGAAGACGCCGGGGAGACGGCTTCAGCTCCCCCCCCCCCCCCCCTAGCTCCCCACATAAAGATCAGGTCCCTCGCCCTTAACGACCCGAGGTCCTGCGCCAGCTCGACATATCGTCCGGCGATCCTGAGGGGGCCGTCGCACACAGACAGACAGACAGACACGGACGCACAAACCATCTCACACATGCATAATCACAGGCGTTCGTACACATGCGCAAGGACTCGGGTTTTCTTGTTCTTGTGCACACTTACAGGTTCGAACTCACGCTCAAACGCACACTCACACGTTTACACATACACAAAAAACGCACACTCACACGTTTACACACACAAAAACGCACACTCACACGTTTACACATACACAAAAACGCACACTCACACGTTTACGCATACAAAAAAAAAAAAAAAAAAAAAAAAAAAACGCACACTCTCAGATTCAAGTAAACATAAATGCATATTCAGAGTGTCTACGTGTTAAGACACACTTTCGCGCGTTTACACAAAAGACGAACGATTTTTTGCATAATTTCACATAAACAGGCAAAGATAGGCGCGCGTGCGACTGGGGACATATTTGCATACATTTGTAAACAAAAGAAAAAAGCCTAAGTAATAAGACAGACATGCTTATTATCAGTGTCATCATAAACAGTAGTGTGCAACATGATATGCGGGCTTACGTACATACATCCTGTTTACTCTGACAACCACGCACGGACACAAGCACACACGCAGATACGCAGAGATACACATACACCCATGTACACACAAAATAAAACACACACAAAGACACCTAAAAGCATATACATATACATATACATCCACACATATATCCACATTGACACTCCAGACACGCAACACGTAACGAAACACATACACACACACACACACACACACACACACACACACACACACACACACACACACACACAAAACACACACACTGCTACGCCCAGCAAACTCAGCCCCGATCCATGCAGATGTTTATACTAATGAATGTAACCTTTTAGAGCAACAGGGACATAATATCCAATTAAAATGTATGATGAGATAGCTAATAATGAGCAGTAAATGTGAATACTGTACAGCCTCTTATTACTACCTAATGAAGCCCGCTAAATCGTGCTTTATTACCCTTGAACAGATTGATTCAGTAACTCTGGCTTTTAGACGAGTCACAGCAAGGTGGAGGATAATGGAAAATATGTTTCCCTTTGTCAATATAAGCAGGAGTGTGCTGGAAAATATGTCCCTTATACTGGCCATTAAAGGAGTTGCATATCCGTAAATATTTACTCTTTTAGTCACTGTAAACAGAGGTTTAAGGGGAGATATTTTTGGTCTACGTAATATCTGTAAGTAGGAGTATATACGACATATATTGTTCCGTTAGATTAGATACTGGCAGATATATCGTCTTTCCTAAGCATGGGTATATTAGCTAATCATATTTTCTTTAGCCACTAATTAAAATGTATGATGATAGTGGCAAACAAATCAATATGTAGGATCATACTGGCAAACACTTCTTCTCTTATTTATTGGAAAAAAAAGAGAATTTGCAGATATATTTTCACCATTATTTACAACAGGCAAGGGTAAGTTGGCAACTGTTTCCCTCATACTAACCATAAGGTAGAGTACACCAGCGCATAGTTCCCCCAAACAGTCTAAAAAAATCAGATTCAGAATCGATTAGTTTAATCGGTTATTTGCGCATTCAGAAAGGCCGATCCGTCATCTGAATATTACACGTTACATAAACATAATCAGGCACTATCGAAATTATATCACATTATCAGACAGGCATCGCAACAGAAATGCATTATGCGCTATAATCGTTATATAGCTAGGCTTTATAATGGCATAATCATATTTCATTGACTAATTGTAGGTCAAATACAAATATAAATTACAGTGGATATAGAAAAGAAATGATTGAGATAGATAGATAAGTAAGAAATAGACAAATGTAGAAGCAAACTCAGTCTCTCTCTCTCTCTCTCTCTCTCTCTCTCTCTCTCTCTCTCTCTCTCTCTCTCTCTCTCAATTTCTCTCTCTCTCTCTCTCTCTCTCTCTCTCTCTCTCTCTCTCTCTCTCTCTCTCTCTCTCTCTCTCTCTCTCTCTCTCTCTCTCTCTCTCTCTCTCTCTCTCTCTCTCTCTCTCTCTCTCTCTCTCTCAATTCTCTCTCTCTCTCTCTCTCTCTCTCTCTCTCTCTCTCTCTCTCTCTCTCTCTCTCTCTCTCTCTCAATTTCTCTCTCTCTCTCTCTCTCTCTCAATTTCTCTCTCTCTCTCTCTCTCTCTCTCTCTCTCTCTCTCTCTCTCTCAATTTCTCTCTCTCTCTCTCTCTCTCTCTCTCTCTCTCTCTCTCTCTCTCTCTCTCTCTCTCTCTCTCTCTCAATTTCTCTCTCTCTCTCTCTCTCTCTCTCTCTCTCTCTTACTCCCTCTCTCTCTCTCTCTCTCTCTCTCTCTCTCTCTCTCTCTGGTTATTTCTTCGTGAATGCATAAGTGTCTGCATATTCGCGCGTGTGTGTGTGTGTTTGTGTGTACACACTGTTTCAGACACCACTCACCATACCCACCTATTAAGGGATGCCTTCACTGGCATTACTCAGTCATTATCAGCAGATCTCTTGCTTACTAGCCTACACCCCTCCCTCTTCCCCCTTCCCTTTCATTACCCCCCTCGACTCCCCTCCTCCCCCTCCCCCCCTCCCTTTCATCACCCCTCTAACCCTCTTACCCTCCCCTCTTCCCCTTCCCCCCATCCCAGCACCCCCTCCCTTTCATTACCCCCCCCCTTCCACCCTCCACCCCCCCCCACCCCCTTCTCCTCTTATTCCTGCCATCCAAGTCAGTTATCGGTCCTATCTACATTATTATAGAAATTTACTACCGAGACTCCATTTTATTTTCATTTTTTCCACATTATTATTGCTTTTAAGTCTTTATCTAACGAATTTTTCTAGAGATAAGGGTGAAGTGATCATCTTTTTTTTATATTAAGTAGGGACCAAAGTTTACACAGTCAAGGGTGTGAACGAGGCGCTAGATTCCTGAGTATAGCGTGTGTACTGTACAGGAGGTATATTGCGAATACTTACATATACACGTACATTTCATAACGTATGTTCTTTTATAAGATAACATTAATATTATTAATGATGGTGATGACGATAGTGATAATAGTATTAGTATTAGATAAAGATAGTAATGGTATTTGTAATTGTAATAGTAATAGTAATAATAATGATAATATCAATATGCTCATTATCATCATCTTTAGTGTAACAAAAGAGATGGCAATATTTAAAAATGAAATTAGTTAAAATGATAATGATACTAATAATATCAAGTCATGTGACAGGTAATGATAATGATAATTAATAATAAAGATAGTGTTAATAGAGGAACAACGATGATGATGAATAACAATGATAATCACAGTAATAACAAAACAATTATGATAACAATAACAAGAAAAAAATATCACATAACAGTCTGAAGCTTTGACTTTATTCATATATTCGAGTAAAGTTCACGTGTACTGAAACAAAATACACAAAAAACAGCATATTTCTAAATTAACGAGCATCGCCATGAACGACCACAATAATTGTAGAATACCAAAGACACAAGAGGTACTGGCTGATGTAGAGAGTGGTTAAATAGTGATATAGTGGTTGACCAAAGTGGCACCTTGGCTAATGATATAAAGTGTGGTTGGACAGGTACTTTTTTTTCGATTTTTTTTTTTTTTTGTCATAAATAAAGAATGGAGGGGGGGGGGGGGAGACTGTAATGGGTAATGTAAGGGAATTTTCAGGCTAGTGGTTTATCATTCAGAAAGGACGTAGCTGTTTAGTGTTGGTTGAGCGAATGGTCCACTGTCTGGTTAGAAAAAAAAGGGTGTTTTAATAAGGCGGTTAGTATTATGGGCACAAGCAGGTGAAAGACTAATTACTATTTATGTTAAGCTTTCATTAACTATTTAAATACTTATCTCTCTCTCTCTCTCTCTCTCTCTCTCTCTCTCTCTCTCTCTCTCTCTCTCTCTCTCTCTCTCTCTCTCTCTCTCTCTCTCTCTCTCTCTCTCTCTCTCTCTCTCTCTCTCTCTCTCTCACTCTATCTCTCTCTCTCTCTCTCTGTGGTGTATGGTGCAGCGGTAGCGTTCTCGTCAAGCAATCTTGCTGACCTGCGTTCGAATCCCTCGCCGCCAGTGGATGGTAACCCTGGCCATTCCTTGCACACAGGGGATAGTTTAGAAGCAAAATGAAACAGACAGTATGTCACACCAAGAATATCCATTGTTACAAATGAAATCAAAACTAAACTTTTTAAACTTTAAACTTTAAAACTTTTAAAACTCTCTCTCTCTATCTATCTATCTATCTATCTATCTATATATATCTATACATATATATATATATATATATAGATACATACATACACACATATATACATATATATACTGATATATACATACATACAAACATATATATACACACATATATATATAAATATATATATGTATATATATATATATATATATATATATATATATATAAACAGCTTTTCTGAGTGTATATGCACGTGCATTTGTATCTGAATATTCCAGAAGATATTCCAGAATCAATCATGGAAATTTTGACACTGGATGATTTTGGTCCTTTTGATCCCTGCTTATAAGAGGCCTTTGGCCTACTGAAAACAAAGTAGTTTATTTTCGTTTCGATGCGGGGCAGAATAGTGATAGTAATTATTATAATTTCTAATATTAATAGTAGAAATTGCAAAATATAATGCTATCACAACTGCTACTACCATTATGATAGTGATACTACTAATAATAGATAATGGTAGTGTTAATATTAACAATGACAATAATATTAATAATGATAATAGATAATAATAATAGTTATGGTAATAGATAATAATAATAGTTATGGTAATGATAGTAATAATGATAGTAATAATAATAATAATACTGATAATAATAATAATTGCAATATTAATAATAATAATAATAATGATAATAATAATAAAGATAATAATAATAATGATAATAATGATAATAATAATAACATCTAAAATGATAATAGTTATTATAATGATAAAGATAATAATTATATAGATAATGGAAAGAACTGCATACAAGAAATACATTGGTAGTTTGGTTAAAGGGGAAAAAAAATCAGTTAATTAAGAAGTTTATTAAAAAAAAAAGGACTTATTCACAGGCTAATTAACTCCATTAGCGAAGATTGACTGGGAGAAAACCTGTACCAGGGAATGAAATCAAAGGTAGAGCTTATCAATGACGCTCTATTAAAGAAGTTTAATGAGAGGAAGGACTTAATTAGAAAAGCTTAATCGAGGAATTAAAGAAAGACAATTAAATCTAATCAAGAGAGAGTTAGAGCTAAGGATAAAAGTATTTAGAAGAGCCTTATTCAAAGTAAAATGCCAATTAACAGATACCCAATCGTACGTAAAAAAAAAAAAAAAAAAATTATATCAGGACTTTTAATCGACGTAAATTTATCGAAAGAGCTCAAAGCGTTCCTCGCGACGAAAGCTTAAGATTCCTTTTTTGAAATAAGAGAGCTTGAGAGAGAGCTTTTTTTAATCGACACTTTTCGAGCAAAAGGGGGGGCAGGGAGGGGAAGGGGGTGATAGGGGATAGGGAGGAGGAGGAGGAGGGGGAGGAGGGGGTGATAGGGGATAGGGAGGAGGAGGAGGGGGAGGAGGGGGTGATAGGGGATAGGGAGGAGGAGGAGGAGGGGGGTGAAAGGGGATAGGGAGGAGGAGGAGGGGGAGGAGGGGGTGATAGGGGATAGGGAGGAGGAGGAGGGGGAGGAGGGGAGGGGAGTTTGGCACCTAATCAAGAGCGATTCGGAGCGATTAGATGGCCATAATGAGAGATTGGGAAGGTGACGATTAGGTTAGATGAGGGTGGGGGGGGGGGGTTGCTGGTGGCGGAATTTCTCGGCTTTTTTTTTAAAGGGAGGGGGGGGGGGTAGGGTGCTCGACTGGTGCTCAAAGGGTTAGTATAGAGGGGGGTTGTGTGGGGTAAGTGTGAGGCGGAGGAGAGGGAGAGATGTGGGTGAGTGTGGGGGTTGGCTGTGATGCGAACGCCGTTGTCTCATTCTCTCTCTCTCTCTCTCTCTCTCTCTCTCTCTCTCTCTCTTCTCTCTCTCTCTCTCTCTTCTTCTCTCTCTCTCTTCTCTTCTCTCTCTCTCATCTCTCTCTCTTCTCTCTCTCTCTCTCTCTCTCTCTCTCTCTCTCTCTCTCTCTCGTATCTCTCCTCTCTCTCTCTCCTCTTCTCTCCTCTCTCTCTCTCTCTCATCTCTCTCTCTCTCCTCTCTCTTTCTTTCTCTCTCTCTCTCACTCTCTCTTCTCTTTCTCTTCTCTCTCTCTCTCTCGTCTCTCATCTCTCTCTCTCTCCATCATCTCAGTCTCATCTCCTCTCTCTCTCTCTCCTCTCTCTTCATCTCTCTCCTCTCTCTCTCTTCTCTCTCTCTTTCTTTCTCTCTCTTCTCCTTTTTTTCTCTTCTCTCTCACTCTCTCTCTCTCTCTCACCCTCTCTCTCTCTCTCTCTCTCTCTCTCTCTCTCTTCTCTCTTCTCTCTCTCTCTCTCTCTCTCTCTCTCTCTCTCTCTCTCTTCTCGCTCTTCTCTCTCTCTTATCTTCCTCATTTTCCTCTTCTTCCTCCTCCTCCTCCTTCCTCTCCCCCCTCCTCTCTCCTCCCCACCTCCTCCAAAGTATAAAATTCTTAAAGGCGGCGCGAGTGAATTTGCCCGAGATGAGAGAGCTCGGAGCCTGTTCTGATCCCGGCCGCGGTTAAAGCAACTTGTAAA
>NC_061819.1:1771354-1776354 GCF_019202785.1 Penaeus chinensis | reverse complement strand
TCTCTCCTCTCATCGACTCTCTCCTCTCTTCTCATCTCCTCCTCTCTCACTCCACATACCATTCCCATCTCTCTCTCTCTCTCTCTCGTCTCTCTCCCTCTCTCTCTCTCTCATCTTCTCTCCCTCGCTCCTCACTCTCTCTCTCTCGTCTCATCCTCTCTCTCTCTCTTTCCTCTCTCTCTCTCATTTTCGACATCTACTATTCTCAATCCTCTCTTCTCTCATCCTCTCTTCAATCTAACTACTCTCTTAGTACTCTTCTATCCATCGCCCTCATCTCTACTCTCTGTGCCATCTCAAGCATCTATAATCCATTCTCTTCTCTCTCTCTCTCATGTCTCCTCTTCCTCTCTCATCATCAGCTCGCGACCTCTCTCCTCTACTCGAGCATCGACTCTCCTCCCTCTACCGCTCTCTCCCTCTCGTAATCTTTCTGCGCGTTCGGCTCATCTCCTCTATCGTCTCTACTCTTCTCCTCCATCCTCCCGCTCTCTAGCTCGCTCTATTCACTCCATCCAAATCATTTACCTATGCATATTCGTCTCACCTTCTCATCTCTCCTCTCCTTCATTCTCTCATCTCCTCTCGTCCTTCTCCTCGCTTCTCTCTCTCTTCTCTACGTCTATCTCCATCTTCACTCTCTCTCACTCCTCTCTCTCCTTCTCTCTCTCTCTCTCATCTCTCTCTCATCTCAATCTCTCTCTCTCTCTCTCATCTCAGTCATCTCTCTCGCTCGCTCTCTTCTATCCTTCTCTCCTCTCTCTCCTCTCTCTCTCATCTCTTCCTACTCTCTCTCTCATCTCTCATCTCTCTCATCACTCATCTCTCGCCCCCTCTCTCTCTTCTCTCTCCTCTCCTCTACTCATCCCGCTCCAGCTCTCTCTCCTTCTCTCTCTCTCTCTCTCCTCTCTCTATCTCTCTCTCTCTCTATCTCTCTCTCTCGCTCCCTCCCTCATCTCTCCTCCTCTTTTTCATCTCTCTTCTCATCCTCACTCTCTCCTC
Organism: Penaeus chinensis; assembly: GCF_019202785.1. NCBI lineage: Eukaryota > Metazoa > Arthropoda > Malacostraca > Decapoda > Penaeidae > Penaeus > Penaeus chinensis. The sequence continues at coordinate 1,775,352 of NC_061819.1, read as the reverse complement.
TCTCTCGCTCTCCTCTCTCATCCTCTCTCTCTCCCCTCTCATCTCTCTCTCTTCACTCTCTCCTCTCGCTCTCCATCCTCCTCTCACTCTCATCTCTCTCTCTCTCTACTCCTCACTCTCCTCTCCCTCCCGACCTCTCTCCCTCATCTTCTCCTCTCTCTCTCTCTCTCTCTCTCTCTCCTTTCTCTCTCTCTCTCCTCTCCCCTCTCTCTCTCTCTCATCTCTCCTCTCTCTCGAATCTCTCTCTCTACTCCTCCCCTCGCACTCTCTCTCTCTCTCTCTCTCTCCTCTCGCTCCTCTTCTCGTCTCCTCTCATCTCTCTCTCTCCTCCTCTCCTCGCTCTCTTCTCTCCCTCTCTCGCTCTCTCTCTCTCTCCTCCCTCTCTCTCTCTCTCTCTCTCTCATTTCTCTCTCCTTCTCTCTCCTCTCTCTCATCTCTCTCTCTCTCTCTCTCTCTCCTCTCTCTCTCTCATTCTCCTTCCTCTCTCTCTCTCTCTCTCTCTCTCTCCTCTCTCTCATCTCTCTACGCCTCTCTCTCTCTTCACTTCTGCTCTTCTCTCTCTCTCTCCTCTCCTCTTCTCTCCTCTTCATTTCTCTCTCTCTCTCTCTCTCTCTCTCTCCTCTCTCTCTCATCTCTCCTCTCTCTCTCTTCGCCTCTCTCTCCCACTTCTCTCTCACTCTCCTCTTATCTTCTCTCTCACATCTCTCTCTCTCTCCTCTCTCCTCTCTCTCATCTCGCTCTCTTTTCTCTCTTCGCTCTCTCTCTCTCTCTCGCTCTCTCCTCTCCTCTCGCTCTCTATCTCCTCTCTTTTCTCCCCTCACTCTCCCTCTCTCTCTCCTCTCTCTCTCTCTCTCTCCTCTTCTCCATCCTCCCCTCCCTCCTCTCCTCGTCTCCCTCTCACTCTCTCTCTCTCTCTCTCTACCTCTCTCCTCGCTCTCTCTCGTCTCTCTCATCTCTCTCTCTCTCTCCCCCGCTCTCTCCCCTCATCTCCTCTCTCTCTCTCTCTCCATTTTTCCATCTCTCTCTCCCCTCCCTCTCATCCTCTCTCTCTCCTCTCTCTCCTCTCTAGATCACTCTCTCTCTCCTCGTCTCTCTCTCACAGCTCTCTCTTCCTCTCTCTCTCGCTGCTCTCATCTCTCTCTCTCTCTCAATCCATCCTATCTCTCTCTCCTCTCTCTCTCCCTCTCCTTCTCCTCTCTATCATCTCTCTCTCTCAGTAGAAACTTCTCTCTCGTCTCTCTTCACCTCTCTCTCTCTCATCTGCTCCTCCCTCTCCTCTCGTCTCTCTCTCTCTCGCTCTCTTCTCTCCTCTCTCCTCTCCTTCTCTCGCTCTCTCTCTCGCTCTTGCTCTCTCTCGTCCTCTCTCTCTCTCTCTCTCTACTCTCTCTCTCTCTTCACTCTCCTCTCTCCTCTATCCTCATCTCCCACTCTCCTCTCTCATTCTCCTCTCTCCTCTCTCCCCTCTCTCTCTCTCTCTCTCTTCCCCTCTGTCCCTCTCATTCTCTCTCTCTGTCTCTCTCTCTCTCACTCCTCCCTCATCCTCCTCTCTCTCTCTTCTCTCTCTCTATCTCATCTCTCTCTCCGTCTCTCTCTTCTCTCTCTCTCCTCTCTATAACCTCTCTCTCACATCTTTCGTTCATTCTCATCTCACCATCCTCATATCTACCCTCTCTTGTTCTCTCTTCTCTCCATCCTCCTATGACACTCTCTCCTCTTCTGGCTCTCTCTCTCGTCTCTCTCCTATCTCTTTTCTCTCCTACCCTCCTCATCTACTCTCTCATTTCCTCTGCTCTCGATCTCTCTCTCAAACTTCTCTTCTCTCCCTCGTAATCCACTTCTCTTTCATTCCTAGACTCTCTCAACTTCTTCTCAGTCTCATTACTACATTTCTCTCTCCTCTCTCTCCTCCCCTCTCTCTCTCTCTCTCTCTCATACTCTCTCTCTCCCCTTTTCTCTCAATACATTAATATCTATATATATAAAAAATATGATATATATATATATATTATGTATATCAACATATATAAATATGTATATATATTAATATCACTCCCCCCCTCGCACTCCCTCTCTCTTACTCCCACTCAATCACTTCCCTCCTTCCCTCCTCCCTCCCTCCCTCCCTCCCTCCCTCCCTCTCATCTTCTCCTCTCTCTCTCTCTCCATCTCGAATCTCTCTCTCGGGTCGTCTCTCTCTTCTCTCTCTCTCTCTTTTATAGAATATATATATATATTATATATAACTATATAATATATAAATGTATATGTATATATATATATACATACTATCCCTTCCTCCTCCCCCCCCTCTCTCTCTCTCCCTCTCTCCCTCTCGATCCCTCCCTCCCTCTAACTCCCCACTCTCTCTCATTCTCATCTCTCTCTCTCATCTCATCATCCTCATCTCTCTCCTCTCTCTCTCCTCTCTCGGAGAACTTCCTCTCCATCTCTCCTCTCTCCCCCCCCTCCTCTCTCTCTCTCTCCCTCCCTCCTCCCTCTCCCTCTCCCACTCTCTTCCGCTAGACATGACCCGGGTCGCATTTATAACGTACGACTTGGTGAGAAAAGAACGGCGGGTTCTGTCTAAAGTGAATAAATAAATAAATTGTAGAATGAGAGAAAAAAAAAAAAGATATTGATAAACATGAAAGATGTGAATTCGGCATAAAGAGAGAAAGAGGTTGGGAGGGAGATGACAGAGGAAGAAACCTTTAACCGAATGGTAGATTAATAGAGGAAGTAGATAGAGGCAGTAAAAAACTGTAATGTCAGGAAATAAGACAAGCCACGTTAGTAAAATGTATGTAAAGCAACAGCGCTGCTTTTTCCTATAAATACGTACATACATACATACATATATATACATAAATATATACGTATATATAACATATAAATAATGTTATATATATATATATATTATATATATAATATATGTATACACACACACACAATAACGCACACACCACACACACACACAAAACTAAAAGTAGAATAAAGACACTCACACACACATATATATAATATATATAATATATATACATATATTATATATATACTATATATAAATATATATATATATAATATATATATATATAGTGTATACATGTTGTGTGCATATATATAATTATATATATAATATATATATGCTTATAATATATATATATATATATATATATATAGTATAAGTATAAATATATAGGTAGCATATATATACATATAAATATATATAAAAAAATATATATATAGATATAATATAGATATAATATAGACACACACACACACACACGCACACACCGCTCACACACAAACATATATATATATATAGTATGTATATATATATATATATATATATATAAATATTATATATTACACACCAAATATGCAAAGTAAAGTTAGTATGGTTCACACACACCATATATATTATCTATATATATATATATATAATGTATGTATGTATATATAAATATGCTACAGTGCGTGTGTGTGTACTCACCACAAAACAACCACACGCATTTATGCATATATATATATATTATAATATATATATATATATATATATATATATATATAGTTTGTGTGTGAGGCATATATATATATTATATATATAATAGATATATTATATACATATATATATATATATATATATTTTAATATCTATATATATATGCAGTACATAAATAATGCATGTTAGTGTTTGTGTTGTTAAATATATAATAAATATATAAATATATCTATATAATATATATATATTATAAAATTTATCATATATATTAGTATATCATAATATATATATAATATGCAACATGCGTTGGGTATACATAATATATATATAATAAAATATATATATAATGCAAATAAATGCATATCATACCTCTCTCTCTCTCTCTCTCCTCTCGATCTCCACACTCTCTCTCTCTTCGCGTCTCTCACCTCTCTACGTCCTCCTCTATCTCGCCTAACTCTCTCATCTCTCATCATCACTTCAGTTCTCTTACTCT
>NC_061819.1:1740094-1746254 GCF_019202785.1 Penaeus chinensis | reverse complement strand
AAGTCAAAAGAAAAACAAACAAAGAGAAAGCTGTTCAAATCTTATTGTCATTGAAAAGGGACCTGCATTTCTTCAAAATCCAGCTCTGATATGAATCTCAAAAAAAACAATTAAAAACAAAAATTTTGGGCCGAGCTTTTATCATCAGAAACCTGAGACTTTAAAAATCCCATGCGACTATCAGCATAAAAGATAAAAAAAATTACCAAGAACATCCCTTTGCAACTCCTAAACTTGATATAATTAAAAGCACTAAAACCCATCATAGAACAGTTGCGCTGCCTAATGAAAAACAATGAAATATTAAACTTTATATATATACCATTTATAATATATATATATATGTAATTAATATATCTAACACACCATATATGAATATATATACACTTTAAATATATATATATATATATATATATATATATATATTAATATGTATACCAACACACACACACAATATAAACAATTTATATATTATTTTTATTATATTAACATACAAACATGATATATAGAAATTTAAAATTTTATGTATGTATTTATGTGCGTTGCGTGTGGTAATTTACATAATATATATATATATAAAAATTTAATGTTTTATATAATTATATATATATGTGTGTGTGTGGTGTGTTTGTTGTGTGTGTTGTGTGGTGTGTGTGGGGTTTTGTGTGTATGTATGGCTATATAGTATTATATATATATGTATATAAATTGTATATAATGTGGTGTGTGTGTGTGGTGTGTTGTGTGTGTGTGTGTGTGTGTGCTTTGTGTGTGTTTTGTGTGTGTGTGTTTGTGGGTGTGTGTATGTGTATGTGTTGTGACCCAGTCTGCCAAATGACGAGATACCAACCCATTAAGTGGGGGACTGCCATGAAGATCGCGGGAAAAACTGTTCGTCGGCAAGCCCAAAGTTTATGGGGGTCGTGGCAAAATCCGACTATGTTACGTGAAAAAGTTGTCTGCTCAATGGGTTCCCGCTACTCACAATGTTCATTGTTCAAGGTTCTTTTAACAATATTTAAAGAAAAGCAGGAGGGCTTTTCTGACAGACTAATTACGCAGGATGAAACTTGGGTCCATCCGAAACTGAGGCCCAGTCAAAACGGTGAAAGCCCTTTGAGTCACCGCGCCCCAATCACTCCCTTGGGCCCAAGCAAATTATTTCGAAAAATGTAGTTGGGATGGATTTCCCGGCAAAAGGTACTACATTTACTTCACTCAACTCATTGCGGAGGCCCAAACCAAGAGGGGGAATGTTGGCCAAGGCCCCGTTTACACTTTCCCAGAGGGAAACGCACTTTTCTGGCTGCAACATCCTTCTTCATCCCCGTGTTTTCATATATTATATATATATAATATATATAAAATAATATATATAATATATACTACATAAAAATATACACATATAAATGCCGCGATAGTCAAGGGGCTGGGGGCGCTGGACTCTTAAAAATGCTTGCGCCCGCTGCTGGCCTGTCCCTTTGATCTCCCGAGAAACGTAGGTTTCGTATGGGAATCCCCCGCCGTGGCACAAATTTGCGCGCCGAACCGTGGTTGATTAGAAGGGATTAAATTTAACAAATTTAATTAAAATAAACCCCAACCTGTATTATGCAATAATAATATTATATTATATATATATTATATATATATAAAGTGGTGTGTTTTTGTTTGGTTTTTGGGGTGTGGTTTGTATGTAAAATTTTATTATATATATATATTAATATATAATATATATAATTAAAATATATAAATAAATTTGTATAAATTATATATTTATATATCATAATAAAAAAAATATAAAATATATATATAATATATATATATAATATATATTTAAAGTATATATATTAAATGATATATATTTTTATTGTAATATAAATAATAATTATAAATATATATATAAATATATATATATATATATAGTTTGTTTTTTTTTGTTTTTGTTGTATAAATTATATATTTATTATAAATAATATATAAATATTTTATATTAAAATATATAATCTAAATATTATATATATATATAAATATAAATTTATAAATATAAAAATTTTATGATAAATAGAAATTTTTAAAATTATATATATATATAATTTATATAATATAAATACTATATATATTAAAAATTAAAAAAAAATAGATTTTGCACATGTGCTCCATGGTTTTGATCTCCAAAACCCAAAAATTAAACGGCGCTTGGAAAAGCTCGGCCGCCGCGTTCCTGCATTCGGAGGAGGTTCACTCGCTTTACTGAACCTGACAATCCATTGCCCTTTCCAAATTTTTCTTTCTCTCAATATACCCTTTAAAGAAAAAAGACCTCCGAAAAAAAACTTTGGGTTTTTATGAATATTTTTTTTCTCTCTCCACAAACAGCCGACTCACGTTCGCTTCAAAGAGATTATTCAAAATTTTTAACGATACTTTTTGGGTTTTTTATGCAAATTTTTTCCCCCAAAGTTATATTTATATATATATCTTTTCTTTTTAAACTACATCTAAACTATCTATCTATCTATCTACTATTTCTTCTCTCTTCCTCTTTCCTCCCCTCTCAAACTCTCTCTCCTCTCTCTCTCCCCTTATTTCTTTTTTTCTTTCTTTTTTTCTCTTAAAAATTTTTTTTAATATATAATATAAATCAGATCTAAAACTCAAATTTTTTGGACAACCCCCCCCCCCCGGGCCCTAAAAAGGGGGTAGCAGGAGGACGGAAGAGAGAAAGAAACAGGGAGAATAGAAAAAGTTAGAAAATTTTTGCAGGGGAATACGGATCATTAACTCGAATTTTGGGAACCCTCCCTTCCCCCCCCCAACCCATCCCCTCCCTCCCTCCCTCTCCCCTCCCCCCTCTTCCCCCAACACATCCCCTCCCCCTCCATCCCCCTCCCTCCCCCCCCAGCCCCTCCCCCTCCCCTCTCCCTCCCTCCCCCTCCCTCCCCCCCCCTTCCCCCCTCTTCCCCAAACACATCCCCCCCCCCTCCATCTCCCTCGCCCTCCCCCCCCCTCCCCCCCCCCCCTCCCCTCTCCCTCCCTCCCCCTCCCCTCCCCCCCCCCTCTCCTTTAAAAAAAAAAAAAAGGAAGGGGAGGGGGCATTCCCTAGCTGCCCACACAGATTTTTTTGGCGTGGCCCCCCCCTGGGCCCCGCCCCTCCAGCCATAAAATTCCCACACGCAGGGAAAAACTCCTCAAACGCCTTATTTTGGCGAGTTAAACACCCCCCCAAATGAATGGACCGGGTTCTCTCGCTCTCTCGCTCTCTCGCGCGCGCGCTCTCTCTCTTGTCCTTTCGTGCTCTCTCTCCCCTCTCTCGCTCGCTCTCGCTCCCCCCCGTTTTTTCTTTTCTTTTTTTCTCTCTCCTCTTTTCTCTCTCTCCTTCTTCCCCCCCCTCTCGTTTTTTCTCTCTCTCTCCTCTCTCCTCTCTCTCTCTCCCCCTTTCCCCCTCTCTCTCTTTTTTATCTTTCGCTTTTTTCTTTCTCTTCCCTCTCTCTCTCTCTCTCTTTCCTCTTCCTTTATCTTCCCCCCTTTTCGCTCTCTCTCTCCCCCCTTTTCTTCTCTCTCTTTCCCCCCTCTCCCCCCTCCCCTCTCTCACCCCCCTTTTTTTTTTTTTGGGGGCCCCCCCGCTTTTCCCCCCCATTTTTTTTTTTTTTTTTTTTTTGGTTTTTTTTCCCCCCCCCATTTTTTTTTTTGCCTTTTTCATTTTTCCCCCTTTTTTTTTTTTTTTTTTCCCCCCCATTTTAACCACCTTTAAACTTTGAAAAATTTTTTGACACAATGACACTTTGACATTTTGACACAATGAAACTTTGACATTTTTGACAATACTGAAACTTTGACATATTGACAATGACACTTTGACACGTCTTTTTGCACGGCCTGTTCCCCAAAAGAGGTACAGCATTATAGCCTTTTTCGCAAGATGCCTAAGCTTTGAAAACTTAAATGGGTTCCCCCCTCCCCCCCCCTCTCTCTCTGTCTCTCTCTCTCTTTATCTATCTGTCTATCTATCTATTTATCTCTCTCTTTCTCTCTATTTCCCTCCCCACCCTCCCCCTATCTCTCTCTCTCTCTCTACCTATCTATCTATCATTCTTTCTTCTATTTCCTCCCTCATCCCTCTCCTACTCTCCTCTCTAATCCTATCTATTAACTATCTATCTCTCTCTCTCTATTACCCACACACACACGTCCGCCAGCTCTCCTCGTCGCGTTAGCATCTTTTTTCCTCCTTCCGAAGCTCCCCGACAGCGTCCTCCCCCTCCCTTTTTCCCGAGGGCCGGACGGGAATGCCACGGACGATAAGTCAACCCCTTTTTTGGGGATTTTTTTGGGGATTTCTTTGAGTTATGCCTTTGTATCTTATTTTTCCCCCGCGATGGGGGCGGTCGATATCGCTTGGATACGGGAAAGAGAGGGAGGAGGGAGAGAGAGAGAGAGAGAGAGAAAGAGAGAGAGAGAGGGAGAGAGAAGAGAGAGAGAGAAGTAAGTAGATTTAAAATAATAGAGATAGAAAGAGATCGAGAGAGAGAGAAGGCGATAGATAGAGAGAGAGATGGGGGGGAAAAAGAAGAGCAAGAAACGGGGGGGGGGGGGGAGGAGAGAAGGAAAAAGGAGAGGGGGAGATGGGGGAAGTAGAAGGGGGCAAGGGGATGGGGGAAGGGGGGAAAGGGGACAAGAGAAAGGGGGAAGGAAAGAGATGGGGAAAAAAGTGAGAGGGAGGGGTAAATTAGTTAGAGGTGGAAAAAGGAAGGGGAAGAGGAGGAGGGGAAAGAGGGAAAATGGGAAAGGGGAGAGGAACATTTGGGAAGGGGGGAGGGGAAAGGGGGAGAAGGAGCGGAGAAAAGGGGGGAGAGGAATAGGGTGAAGAGATGGAGGGAAAGGAGAGGGGAGAGATATTAAACAAGAAAGAGAGAGAGAGAGAGAGGAGAGAAAGAGAAGAGAAGGTAAAAGGAAAATTAAGCAAAAGAGAGAGAGGGGGGGGGGGGGGGGGGGAACAAGAAGAAGAGAGAAGAGGGGGAAAAAGAGAGAGAGAGAGAGAGAAGAGAAGAGAGAAGAGAAAAGAGAGAGAGAGAGAACTTTTTCTGCTAATATTCAATGTCCCTTCCGGTCAATAAAAAAAAAATAATAATAATAATAGATTGAAAAGACGAAAATAAAGAAAAAAATAACAAGAAAGAAAAGAGCGAGAGAGAGAGATAGAGAAGGAAAAAGAAAGAAAGAAAGAAAGAAAAAATATTTGTGCCTGAATCCTCCCTCTTAAATTTCTATACTTGAAGGATCTCAGGAGAATATTTTAGAAAAATAAAAAACAAAATACAAAGTGATTTTTTTTTTCTTTCGAAGGGCCTCGTTCGGCCTCTTCGCAGCCTGAGGATAGAATGTCCTTCTTTAGAAAAATGTAATAAGCAAATAAGAATAAAAAGATATTTAATTTAGTGAATCATGTTGAATAAATATTGCGGATATATATTTTGGAATAATTAATTCATGATGATTCCGCAATGAATGAATAATTTGGAAACTTCCGTCGATAATAAATAATTTAAAATCCTTATTGATAAGTAGTTAATAAAAAAAATAATCCATCTTAGTAAATAGATAAATAGATAGACAGATAAATAAATAATAGATAGTTAAATAATAAACTAAAATATGAAAATAGATGAATCCTTCATGAATTAATAATTTGGTATTCCTCTTCTTGGATTAATAATTTAGTATTTCACTCCACTATTTTTTTGAGTCCCTCTTCATTCATAAATAACTTTAATTCTCCTTGGACAAATACTCTAAAAATCCCAGAATGAATTATAACGCGGGGGAATTCTTGTTCATAAACATTTTTTTTTTTTCTCCCCTTTTTGAAATTTTTGGATGAAGTTCCATTGCATTTCGTTTTCGTTTCACTTGAGTAATTAATCGTTTCCCATATTGTTTTGACTTTTGAAACTTCGGGGCGGTCATTTATTTTCAATTTTCCTTGACTGACTTGTCCTATTTAAAATGACAATCACACACACACACACACACACACACACACACACACACACACACACACACACACACACATATATATATATACATATATATTTTAAAATATATATTATAATAATAAATATGTGTGTTTGTGTGTGTGTTGTGTGTGTGAGTGTGGGGT
>NC_061819.1:1732594-1735094 GCF_019202785.1 Penaeus chinensis | reverse complement strand
ATCTATCTATTCTATCTCTCTCTCTCCCCTCTCTCTTCTCTCGTCTCTCAAATTTTCTCTCTCTCTTTATATTTTAAAGGTCTTTGAAGAGGTTGCCACGGCAGTCAGAGAATGTTGGATTCTCTGTCGCTATCATTATTATAATTATTACTTTCATAATTATTATCATTTTAGTATCATCATTATCATCATCCTTTCCCTCATCATTCCCAGTATCATTATTATCATTACTATTACTACTAACATTATCACCATTGTCATATCGTTAACATCATAACTGTTTTTTGTTATTACAGTTATCATGATTATTTTCGTTATTATTATTATCATTATTACCATCATCACCATTATTATCATAATTATCATTTTCATCATTTTCATCATCATCATTTTCATCATCATTTTCATTATCATCATTTCCATCATAATTTTCATTATCATCATTTTCATCATCATTTTCATTATCATCATTTCCATCATCATTTTCATTATCATCATTTCCATCATCATTTTCATTATCATCATTTTCATTATCACCATTTTCATCATCATTTTCATCATCATCATTTTCATCATCATTTTTATTATCATCACTATTATTTCTATTTTCATTATTTTCATCGTCATATCATTATCTTTATCCTTATCATAATGAGGCACAGCAACAACATTATCATCATCATTATTCTCATCAGTATCGTCATCATTCTATCATCATTATCTTTATCAAATTAGTAGTAACAGTAATGGTATCATCCTTCTAGTTATCATTATCACTATCATTATCTATACTATTACTATCATTCTTACCATCTTTACCCATAGAGATAAATGAGTTTTTTCTTTCTTTTAAAAACATAGTAGGTCCTCTCTTCTCTCTCCCTCCTCTCTCTCTCATCTCTCTCCTCAGTCTCTCTCTCTCTTCTCTCTCTCTCTCTCTCCTCTCTCTCTCATACATATATATCTATCTATCTATCTATCTATCTCTCGCTTTCTCTTTCTCTCTATCTATCTATCTCTCTCCTTCTCTACATATATACATATATATTTTTCTTTTTTTCCTTTTCTCATTTTATAGCAATAATGTTGACGGAAGGTGAAGTTCATTATGGGTAAAGGAACTGTCACGTGAACAGTATTTGGGATAAAAGTTCAATTTGTTTGTCATCATCTCGTTCACCATCAAATTCTTCCTCCCACAGTGTAACACGATGCTCGTCATATTTAGGAATCTTTATTATATATTTTGGCAAATGTGTTTATGAACTGCCAGCGTCTCGTGATTGTACAAGGATGGCTTAAATCTTATTGTTTTCTTATTTTCATTTATTCTTTCATCTTTCTTTTATCATTATTCATACTCTTTGAAGCAGCATATTGAAATGTTTTCGATACAAATTGAGATGTTGCTTTGGAAGGAAATAATTTGTTATGATTTAAAGGTGAACAGTAAGTGAACGTTGATTAATTATACTAAAAAAAAAAAAAAAAAAAAAAAAAAAAAAAAAAAAAAAAAAAAAAAAAAAAAAAAAAAAAAAAAAAAAAAATATACTAATGTAAGCTTGAATCTTGTTTTAATTCAATCTGGGTTTTAAATCTCGGCCTAAGCAAGAAATGGTGCGCAGTAAAAATGTCGTTATTATGAGTATCCCCCATTATCACTTTTATTATCTTTGTTATTTCATTGTGTTTGTTGATATCATTAATGTTATTATCATTGTTATATTAAGAGAAAATAGAATACACCATTATGCAAAATCGAGATACGAGAGAGAAAGAGAGAGAGAGAGGGGGGGGGGGAGGGAAAGAGAGAGAAATGTGAAAGAACGAAGAGAGAGACAGAGTGGTATGAGAAAAAAAAATGAAGAGAAAGAGAGGACAGTGAAAGAATGGAGAGAGACAGACAGACAGACAGAGAAGGAAAGAGATATAAACAGAAAGAAAAGAAAGAAAATTCTCCTAAATTAGGAGAAGGACGCTGATATTATTTTCAAGAATAAATAAACATTTTACCAACGAGACAGTAATGATAATAACAGCCACAGCAATCAGAATGACGGCAAAGCAGAACACACCCACTTCTAAAAAAAAAGATACTTTGAACACATATTTTTATTAATAAGAGCTTTTTATCTTTATTTCTTATTTATCTACTTATTTATTTTTTACTTGACGTAGCGGCTGCGTAAACAAAAAGGACATAGATAATGAACAGATCATGAAATTTAAATACCAACAAAAAATCGTTTAATTTTCATCCTTTCGGAGACGCGTTTCAAGAGAAATCCCCGTCACCCTGATTTTGCCTCGTTGTTGCCATAATGATAGTACTCTTTTATTTTTCAATGTAATATATTTTGTTTTTATTAAGTGCTGTCTTGAATGACGTATGGGACGATGATGCCTGTGATTAGGCTGTTTTATTTATTCTTGGCGACTGAGAACAAAAAGGAATGTATGAATGTGTTTATATATTCCTATGTAATATATATATATAAAA
>NC_061819.1:1725094-1727594 GCF_019202785.1 Penaeus chinensis | reverse complement strand
ATACGTTTTTTTGTTTTTTTTTCTAAATGCCAGAACCGGATTATTGAAAACCCACAAAATAACGGGACATAACTACAGCAAAAGCAGACAAGAGTATTAACAATAAGAATGATAATAATTTAAAAATAACAATATCATGTTTATGATAATTATGACATCAAAATCAGTACAAATATTAATCTTAATAACTAAAGTAATGCTATTATGTTTATTGTTAGAAAAAAATATGTATATATACGCAGAATTATGCCAATATATAAATGGCTGAGTAAAATAACTATACTATACTGATTACTTAATACACTTTAAAGACTGAATGCAGTAAATATGGGAGGCATCCCTTTCCCAAACGAAAAAGTAGTACGAGCAGAAGTATTTATATAAACATCATTAATCATAATCAAATAATAACAGTCAGACAATTGATAGAGAAAAAGATAATCGATTTGAAGGTATAAAATTTGAACTCAATACCATTTCCCAGGTTTTGGTGGCAGCAGGGGTGTCCTCTCTGACTTGCACGTTGCAGGACTCAGGATCAAGCCCAGAGGAATTCCACTTTGGCTTTGGGAAAAGTTAACAGGTGTTTTTTAACCCTTGCTCGTGTTTGGCGGTTCACGAGTGTTCTCCGAGGAGTAACGTCCCCCTCCGGAGGTCAAAGGTCATTCAGGTCGGCACTTTGCAGAAAGGCAGTAACGTGTCACTCGATTATGAACGGAATTAAATCAATACGCTGGTTCTGATTGGCCGATTCGATAGTGATTTTTCTGAAATTAATTACATCATAATAATATTAAGGAAACATGGTCAGGTTTCCAGAAAAAAAAAGTACTAATCATCAAAAATCCATTTAAGGACGAAACTGCTCATCTACATCATTAATGACTTCCTGAATGTTATGTTAAATGTTAAATTAAAATTATATGTATTATTATTATAATCGTGTGAAAATAACAACTATTACTCTGTTTCAAAATAATAATTATACTGAATATTAATAATTATTAACGTAAAATCACTCAGTGACAACTAACGTAAAAGCAATTTTTTTAATCCTATTCATTTTATATATATTCAATTTTAAAAACTAGATATATATTAGTATGTAAAAGCGAGGGAAAGTCATGATTAGATAATCATGAAAAGATCCATGATTTAAGAATTATATTTTTCTAGATAAAGGAATATTGTCAAGTTCTGATAACATTATTCCATTTCTATAATTACAGAAATCTTATGGGATAACATGCTATTTGTACTATGGACAGTCTTCACCCAAAGAAGAGAGACAGACAGACAGACAGATAGAGAGAGAGGGAGGGAGAAGGGAAGAAGTGATTGAGTTAAAGGTTGAATTTACATTCTAGACACGTAAAGTAAATTCCGAAAATTATTAAAAATTTTACAAATAAAATCTCTCTCCTCTCTCTCCTCTCCTCTCCCCTCCCCTCTCTCTCTCTCAGTGTGTCTGTCTCTGTCTCTATCTTTGTCTGTCACTCTGTCTGTGTGTGTGTGTTGTGTGTGTCTCTCTCTCTCTTTGTGTTGGTTTTGTGTGTGTGTGTGTTGTTGTGTGTGTGTGTGTGTGTGTGTGTGTGTGTGTGTGTGTGTTATTTAATTATGAGAAACAACGAAACATACAAATAAAATGACCAAAAATCAGCAATAATACGCATTTGTTTTCTTTGTTCAATAACACACACACAAACACATTTATATGTATAAATAGATTAATAAATATATAAATATATATATATTTACTTATTCTTACACACACCTACAAGCACATGTATGTATGCGTATATATGTGTGTGCCTGCATGTATATGTGTGTTTAGGTAAAGCTATTGTGCGTGTGCGTATGGATGTCTGTATGTATGTATATATATACGTACATGTGTGCATTTCGAACACCCAGGGCACCACAGAGGCTCCTCCTCCCACCCAACCACCAAGGGCAAGTAGGTTCGCCCAATTAAGTGTCTATAGTTCCGCATTTATCTCCCATCACCACGACTATCAAAATCTCCAATAGGTCAAAATATTTGCAACGTACATGTGATGTGATTTGATTTTTCGTGTCAGCCATTCTCTATAGAATAATCTTCATTTGTATTGAGATGAGATGAAGCTAACAAGGGCCAAAAGCCTTGTTTGAGCAAAAGATTCGACTGTTTCGGAACAGGGTGCCGGAAAAAAAATATTTTTACCTGTATTAACCATCTATAAAACGATACAAACAAACATCCACATATATATACAATTTAACAAAATCACAAACTAACACAGAAAAGAAAACATACACGGGGAATATAACCAAATTGCACAAAGCCAATTAAAAGAAATAAAAAAAAAAAATATAGGTTCGTGGCAAATAGGCTCGTCACCCACTGAGAGGATTTTGGATTTTCGAAAAAGGACTTAGGGACGTCTGGCCAGTCTGTCTTTTGGCTTCGCACGTGAAAAAAGCGCCTGAGGAGGAGGACCTGTGTATATAACAATAT
>NC_061819.1:1722086-1724994 GCF_019202785.1 Penaeus chinensis | reverse complement strand
GCACATATATATACACACATACGTATACACATACATATGAGGCAATGGCCACTTCCTTTTTGCCATTAAAAAAAGACAGAGAGACAGAGATAGATGCCAACAAGGAACCGAGAAGCGACAGCGAAAAAGACCCCCCCCCCCCAGTAAAAAGAGGCAAAATCGAAAAAAAAGGAAATAAAATAACACGACCTGAACGAGATGATGACGTCAGCGCCGCTCCGTGACGTCACACCGCCGCTGGCCACCGCCGGGGAATCTCCGACAAGGCGAAAGAACTCGAGTTACTTCCTCGTCCTCGCCTCCGTCTCGCTCCAGTTCGGGTTCTTTGGGCATCACTTCAGCCTTCGGGTGTGGATGGCGCGGACTTTTCCTTCGGGGGAGTTGGGGTGTTGGCTGTGGGTGCGAGGTGGGTATGTGTGGGTACGAGGTGGGTATGGGCGGGTATGTGTGGGTATGGGCGGGTACGAGGTGGGTATGTGTGGGGATGTGTGGGTACGAGGTGGGTATGTGTGGGTACGAAATGGGTATGTGCGGGTACGAGATGGCTATGTGCGGGTATGTGTGGGTACGAAATGGGTATGGGCGGGTACGAGGTGGGTATGTGTGGGTACGAGGTGGGTATGGGCGGGTACGAGATGGCTATGGGCGGGTACGAGATGGATATGTGAGGGTATGTGTGGGTACGAAATGGGTATGGGCGGATACAAGATGGGTATGTGCGGGTATGTGTGGGTACGAAATGGGTATGGACGGGTACGAGATGGGTATGTGCGGGTACGAGATGGGTATGTGTGGGTACGAGGTGGGTATAGGCGGGTACGAGATGGATATGTGTGGGTACGAAATGGGTATGGGCGGATACGAGATATATGTGCGGGTATATGTGGGTACGAAATGGGTATGGGCGGGTACGAGATGGGTATGTGCGGGTATGTGTGGGTACGAGATGGGTATGGACGGGTATGTGTGGGTACGAGATGGGTATGTGCGGGTATGTGTGGGTACGAGATGGGTATGGACGGGTATGTGTGGGTACGAGATGGGTATGGACGGGTATGTGTGGGTACGAGATGGTCATGTGTTATTATTATTGTTATTATTAGTATCATTATTGTTCTTATTTTTATATTGTTATTACCATCATTACTGTTAGTACTACTGGTATCATTATCATTATTATTAGTATTAACATTATCATCATTACAATAATAATAGTAGTGGTCATTGTAGTAGTAGTAATAGTAGTCATAGTAATATTGTCAATGATAGGAGGAAGATTAGGAGTAATACTAATGATAATAATAGAAGTAGTAATTGTAATAATAATGATAATAATAATAATAATGATAATAACAATAATTACTAATGATAATGATTATGATAATAAAAACAATGATGATGATAATAATAGCAAGAAAAAATATGAAGAATAGTAATAACAATAGTGATAACGATAGTAATAATGGTAATGATAATACTACCAACAAAAACACGACATTGATAGTAATGACAACAACAATAATTTTATAATAATCAATAAGTCGATAACAATAACAGTGCATAATAACAAAACAGTTAATTAACGATGTTCTAATTACGAAACAGTTAATTAATGATCTAATGATAACGAAAAAGTTAGTTAACGATGATCTAATAATAACGACACAGTTAATAATTCATTAACGATCTTTCCCCAAAAGCGCTCACATCCCCCTGGCGAAGATTCGAGCAGTTCCCGCTCGGATTTAATTAATGGTGTTAATTAACGATGATCTAATAATAACGGAACAGTTAATCAACGATTCTATAATAGTAACGAAACAGTGAAATCAATTAACGATCTATCCCCAAAAGCGCTCGTATCCCCCATGGCGAAGATTCGATCAGATCCGCGCTCGGTCTCGCTCTCAATATGTGAACGGACGGCGGAGCAGGGTTGTCAAGGTTCTTTTTTTTTAACTACCTGCTCAGGCGTCCTCGTATATTATGAGTTTCAACACCGTTTCCTCCTGCCCTGTTTTCTCGACTCGGGTGTTGAGGGAGCTGTGTACCGTATAGTGTGTGGGGGGTGGAGGTGGGGGGTAGGAAGAGAGAGGGTGTATGTGTGTGGAGGGGTTTGTGTGTGTGTGGGAAGGGGGGGGGGGAGCTGTGTGTGGGGGGGTTGTGGGTAAGGGTGTCTATGTGTATGTGGGTTTGGGAGAGGGTTATGTGTGTGTGTGGGGAGGGGGGGGGGAGCTGTGTGTGTGGGGGTTGTGTGTAAGGGTGTCTATGTGTATGTGGGTTTGGGAGAGGGTTATGTGTGTGTGTGGGGAGGGGGGTGATTGTGTATGCGTGAGGGAGGGGGCTGTGTGTGGGGGTGTTTCTGTGTGTGTGTGTGGGGGGGGGTGAGGAAGGGCGTTTGTGTACGTGTGTGGATGTTTATGTTTATGTGTCTGAGAGTGTGTTCATACTAAATGTGCTTGAATTGTCAACGAGAGAAAATCTAGAACTCGTTACAAATATGCCAGACATCTTGCCTTTTTGTCTAGGTACAAGAAGAATGTAAGTTGTAGATGATGGTGAAAAAAGAAAGAAAAAAATAATATTAATAAGAGGAATATAGAAAGAAATATAAGAAGAAGAACTAAATAAAGGAAAACAGGAAAAAACAAAAAGAATGAAAAAATAATAAGAAAAAGAATTATATATATATATATATTATATATATAACAGAAGACGAAGAAGAATCAGAAAAGACGATAATAATTTCTAAAAATGAGGAACAACAAGAAAAATAGATTAATTAACGAGAGAAAGGCGTCGCAGCCACATTACTTCTGCGCCGGGATGGACTGCTCTAGACATCAGTGCATCTGCCTTGTAGTAATAGTAATAGTAGTCTTAGCTGTCCCGTATTCCATCTTTGCTT
>NC_061819.1:1712086-1714586 GCF_019202785.1 Penaeus chinensis | reverse complement strand
TCATTCTCTTCCTTCTTCTGCTCCCTTTTTCGTCTTTTTTTCTTCTTTACTTTTTCTTTCCTTCTTTACTTTTTCTTTCTTTTATTATCTTCCTCCTTCTCTTCCTTCTTATTCTCCCCTTTCTTCTTCTCTTCATCATTCCTATTCTTCTCCTTCTCCTTTTACATTCTGCTTTTTTATAAATGTTATTCTTCTTCTCCCTCTACTTCTTCTCCTTCTCCCTCCTCTCCTATTTCTTTTTCTTCTTCCTTTTTATTCTGCACAACTATATTTCTACCATCCTGTTCTGAGATTGTTAGTTATGCATGCATGCATGTGTGTGTGTGTGTGTGTGTTTGTGTGTGTGTGTGTGTGTGTGTGTGTGTGTGTGTGTGTGTGTGTGTGTGTGTGTGTGTGTGTGTGTGTGTGTGTGTGTGTATTGTATGTATGTGTGCGTGGGTGTGTACAGATATGTAAATATTTATGTATGTACGTATACATGCATGTGTGCGTACATATGTGTATATATGTACATGTGTACACACGCACATACAAATATGTAAAAAAAAAAAAAAAAAAAAAAGATCCTGCTTGCAGCTCTCGTCTTCCCTCACGAGTCCCACCCAGCGAGCTCTGAGCACCTCTGCCTCTCACGGTGCCAAGGCTGAGGCGGTCACGCACCCCCGCCCCCCCTACCCCCTTCCTAGATCTCGCCCCCTACCTCGCTCTCCCCCTTCATGCTCTTTTTCCCCTCCCTTTGCAATTTTTTTTTTTTTTTTTTTCTCCTCCTCTTCCTCCCTCTCCATTCCTGAGGCCTCTCCCCGCCCCCCTCTCCCCTGTCCCCTGTTCTCTTCCCTCCCTCTGCTTGCCAATCCCCCTCCGATCTTCGGCTTCCCTCCCCCCTCATCCCTCTCCCTTCCCTTCTGCTTTCCGCCCCCCCCCTCCTGCTCTTTCCCCTTCCGCTTTCCGTTCTCCTCCCCCCCCCCCACCTCCTCCTCCCCTCCCCTTCCGCTCCCTCCCTCTGTGTTCCATGCATAGACCCACTTGGTCTGCCTCGTCATTCTCTCTTTTATCAATGACCCTCAAGGAGGTAATTGCCAATTGATTGCTTTTAAGGATCTTGTTGGAGTGGCCATGGCGGTTTATTGCAGCACTACAAAGATTATCATTATATATATATATATATATATATATACACATATATATGTGTGTGTGTATGTGTGTGTGTGTGTGTGTGTGTGTGTGTGTGTGTGTGTGTGTGTGTGTGTGTGTGTGTGTGTGTGTTTGTATATAGTTGTGTGTGTGTGTGGTGGGGGGGGGGGTATGTGTGAGCGTGTGTATGTGTATATATATGTATCGTATTCTCTTTAATAAAAATAATCCACTTTAAAACAGTTCTAAAAGCTCATTAAATCAAGGTATTGAAAACGCTAATGAACAGTCTGACCTCCGAGTTTCACTTTTCTTGTCACTGCTCCTCTGACACATATAGTGTAGGCTTCTTATTTATCAAAATACATCGAGTAAAGAGTCCTTTTCGCGAATAAGTGTCTGTGTGCGTTCGTGCTTTCGGGTGCTTGCATTCACGTTTACTTTGTCATTATGATTCATAACCAGTTTTCATGCCTCTCCTGTCGCTATTCTACAATTTTTCTTTCTCGCAGTTTTCTTGGTTATCTTCCTTCCTTCCCTCTTGCCATTCCTCTCTCCTTCTCCTTCTCTTCCTTCCTTCCTTCATCTGTTTGTCTCTCCTTCCTTTTCTCTTACTCCTTCCGTCTCTTCCACCCTTCTCCATCGGTCTATCCCTCCCTCCCTCTCTCTCCGTCTCCTATCCTTCCCTCCCTCTCTCTCCGTCTCCTATCACTCCTCTGTTACTCCCTCTCTCGCTCTGCCTCTCCTTCCCACTCTTCCTCCCACATTCTCTCCCTCCCTTTCTCAGTACTTAACTCCCCTCCCCCCCTCTCGCTTCCTCCCACTACCTCCCTCCTTCACTTCATCCTTCATCCGTTCTTCTCTCCTCTTTATTCTTCTATCCCTCCGTTCATCCATTCCTCCCTCCGACCCCTCTGTACGCCTCCCTTCCTCTCCCCTTTTCCTCCTCCTTCCCTCCCTCTCTCTCTCTCTCCCTCCTTCCTTCCCTCCCTCTCCCCTCCTTCCCTCTCTCCCTCCCTCCATCCCTCTCCCCCTCCTTCCCTCCCTCTCCCCCTCCTTCCCTCCCTCCCCCCCCTTTCCCCCTCCCTCCCTCCCTCTCCCCCTCCTTCCCTCCCTCCCTCCCTCCAACTTCATCCCACGTAAGACTCTCCCCCTCCCCCCCCATCTCCCTCCGCACCAGGATATGGCGGCTCGCAAGTAAAAGTCCTATCAGCGGCTAGCAGAAAAGGACTAGTTTTTGCCTCGGCGCGTGAAGGATACTACACAAGCCTCCCACACGCACATGCACGGATGTACGCACGCACGTTTGCAGATATGCGGATCAGCAGATGCCTCGCGCACAGACGCGGACGCACACGTATGCACATAT
>NC_061819.1:1704586-1707086 GCF_019202785.1 Penaeus chinensis | reverse complement strand
GACAAGTCCTCAGTCTTTTGGTATATAGTTGTGTAACTATTACTCGGTGTCGATTTTCGGACCTCTTTTGGTTACTATTTTTGAAATAACTTACATATCGCTCTATGATTATGAAATTTAATTGTGTAGGTGGATATTTTAACAATACATACACTGACAAGTGTATGGATGCTCATACATTAACTGAGGTGTATGTATGTATATATCTATATTGTTTATACTTACCTATCCGTATATACATATATAAATATATATATATATATATATATATATATATATATATATATATATATATATATATATATATATTCAGTTCATGTATTTTGTATGTCTAAATATGCGTATGTGATATAAATAACATGGACGCGTGTGTGGATGAATCTACGTGTGCGAGTCGCTATGCATGTATTCGCATTTTTTACATCTGCAAACAAAACTGACCGTCTTGGCTCTCCCTTCGTTCCTTTCTCCCTGTCCCTCTCCCCTATTCCTCCCGTTTCCCATCTACCCCCTTCTCCACTCCTCTTCCTCTCTTCTCCTTTTGTCTTTTTCTTATTTTCTTTCCTCCTCTAACCCTATCCTCCCCTCATTTCCTTCCATCCCCTCTCCTTTCCCTTCTCCTCTCACCCTTCTCTTTCCCTGCTAAATGGCCGAGACGAGAGGTCTTTTTATAAGATTTTTGTTTTATTTTTTGTGATTATTATTTCTCCGGGGGTGAGTGTTCATTGCATTTTTTTTTTTTTTTTTTTTTTAGTTTTATGTAATAGTGAGCATGGATTGTTTTGGTGTGTATGTATTGTGTATTTATGTGTAGTGTATAGTGTGTATAGTACATGTGTATGTATATAGATTTATAGATGAATAAAGATATAAATATAGATGTGTGTATCAACACACAATTGCAAGTGTGTGTGTGTGTGTGTGTGTGTGTGTGTGTGTGTGTGTGGTGTGTGTGTGTGCACGTGC
Source organism: Penaeus chinensis (assembly GCF_019202785.1). NCBI lineage: Eukaryota > Metazoa > Arthropoda > Malacostraca > Decapoda > Penaeidae > Penaeus > Penaeus chinensis. Next base: position 1,706,120 of record NC_061819.1, on the reverse strand, counting down.
ATATGTATGTGTGTCTTGTGATAATTTTTTTGATTGTTGTTTTAATTGTTATTAATAGTATTATCATTGATAGTATTTTGATTATCACTGTTGTCAATATCACCATTATCATCATTGCTACTTTTTATCATCATTATCATTATAATTTGGTGTTTTTTATTACTGTCTCTGTTACTGTTATCAGCTTTATTATCATTGCCAGTCTTATTGTTATTCTTATGATAATTTTTATCCTTATTAAGATCACTATGAATATTATTCAACACACATTCGTTATTTGTGTTATTATTATCATTACAAGTATATCCATAAAAAATATATATGTAATAATAGTAATTTAACAAGAGGTTATGATTAAACTGGCATTGATATAATTCGTATTTAATAAGTACATTCATGACAATATCGCCGATTACCATTACAGCAAATTATATTATCGCAAATAACCTTTTATCTTTGAAGTGGAAATAACAAACTAGCATTTTCTTTGTTTTGTTCAATTTCTAAGTTCATTTTGTTCGTGTTTTAACCTCCAGCCTCTTTGCTCTTCGTTCAGTTATACGTTCACTCAGTTCTCTTAACGTTCGTTGTTCCTTTTGTGGTAATTCTACGTCCATTCAACTCTCCATACGTTCATTATCCTTTTTGTGTGTGTGTGTGTGTTAATTGTACATTCATTCTGATCTTTTTATCATCTTGTTTTTTTACATTAATTCGACATTCATTATTTTTCTGTTTATGTTCATAGTACGTTTTTTATAGCTATCTAATCAACGATTATTCATTCACACACTGATCCCTATACCGGGATTCTTTACCCTCTCTCCCTTCTCTCTTCCTCCTTCCTTCTCCCTTCTTCCTCTCTTCTCCCTCACCTCTTCTTCCTCCCCTCCTATCCCTTCCTTCCTCTCTGCTCACCCCTCCCTCTCCTTCCTCCCGCTCCCTCTTCTTTTCGCCCCTCCCCCTTCCTCCTCCCCTTTTATCCCTTCCTTCCTCCTCCCGTATCCCCTCCTCCTCTTCCTGCCCTCCCCTCCCCCTTCTCCCCTCTCATCTCTGCCTTCCCTCTCCCCTTCCCCTCCTTTCCCTCCCTCCGTCCACCCTTCACCCGTTCCTTTTCCTCGCCCCTTCTCTTCCCCTTCCACCCCTCTATTCTCCTCCCTCCCTCTCCTTACCCTTCCCTCCCTCACCCCTTCTCATCCCCTCCCCTCGCCCCCTTCTCTTCCCTTCTCATCCCTCCCTCCCTTCCCCTTCCTTCTCCCCAATTATCCCTCGGCCTATCCCCTTCTCATTCCTCCCTCTCCCTTCCCCTTTCCCTTACCCTCTTCCCTCCCTTTCTCTCTTCCCTCCCCTCCCTTCTCTTCTTCCCTCCTCTAATTCTTCGCCCCTTCCTGCCCTCCCCCAGAACCCTCCATCATCCGGGTATCATGTCGCCAGGGTTTCGGCCAAGACCCCGCCGGGAACTGTCGCCAGTCTTTCACTCCGATGCCGTACCTGCCCTCCTCCCGGCCCGACAGGTGAGTGTAGGCGACAGGTG
>NC_061819.1:1699586-1702086 GCF_019202785.1 Penaeus chinensis | reverse complement strand
GTGTGTGTATGCGTGTATGTATATAATTTGTGTATATAAATATATTCATACATATATGTATATATACATACACACATATACACACCACATATATATATATATATATATAATATATATATATATATAATAATATATATATAGTGTGTGTGTATATAAGTATATATATACAGATATATATAGATACACAAAATATGTGTGTGTGTGTGTGTGTGTGTGTGCATACACTACATATGTGTTTGTATATATATACATATACACATATGTATAGACAGTGTATGCACATACACACACATGTATGTATATACACATACATATATATTTACACATACATATATATATATTTATACATATACATATATACATATATATACACATACACACACACACGTGTGTATGTGTGTGTGTGTGTGTGTGTGTGTGTGTGTGTGTGTGTGTGTGTGTGTGTGTGTGTGTGTGTGTGTGTGTGTGTGCATACATTGTGCATATGTATATATACTAATCTATACACACACACACACACACACACACACACACACACACACACATGTGTGTGTGTGCATACATACATATAGATGTGTGTGTGTATGCATTGGTATGTATGTGTGTGTATATACATATATACACACACGCATACATAAATACATACTGCATTTACATGTGGACATTTATAGAGACATAGTATGCACGTGCGCTCGCACGCGCGTGAACATTCACATTTACATACTTTTAAATATAGTGTACGTGTATGAATCATTTAAGTGCGTCCATAAAATTAAAAAGAAAATTGCTCTAGACAACAAACTTTAGAATAAAAAAAAAAAAAAGTATATATGAGACCAATTTTATGAAAAGAGATAAGACCTTTTATCGAGGCGAAGCCAAAAAAGGCAATGTTATGAGGGTTGTGCTAATCTCGCCGGTGAGGACGCGTTTTGCGAATAAGTTGATTGTGCAAATTGAATGATAATTAATCTAAGTTACTTGTCCGTCAGTGATCGAAAAAATATGCTTTTTACACGCTTGTTCCCTACTATTTCAAGTCATTTTTTATACAGAAGAACAGTTATACGTCAGCCAAAAGGATTATTAAACATTAAGACAGAGTACAGCTATATATCAATTGAAAATCGCATGTCTTTTTTTTTTTTCTCTTTTTCCCTTTAGGATTCCTTGTTCTCGAAAGTTCGAAGTACTTCCAAAACGTTCCAATTTCAGTCAACGCTTTACTTCCTTTATTTTGTTCAAAGGATGATGTCAAAGTTACCAAAGTTACCAAAGAACTACCAGAGTTACCAATTGTATGTGTGTATCATCTTTATTTCCGTTTCTTGCTTTGTCTGTTCGTTCAGACGTCTTGTTTCCTTGTTTGTCTGTCTGTCTATCCTTTATACGTTTATGAGTGTGTGTTTTTTTTATCTCACATCTATTACTTATAAATGTGTGTGTATATGTATATATATATATATATATATATATATAACTGTATATGTGTGTGTGTGTATATATATGTATATATGTATATATACATACATATATATATATATATATGTATATATATCATATATATATATCATATATGTATATATGTATATATATATATATATCTCCTTTCCTTCCCCCCACTCTTTCTCTCTCCCTCTTTCTCCTTCCTTCTATCCTTCTTTCCCTCTCCCCCCTCCACTATCTATCTCTGAAAGGGCTATTCCTAAGCAGCGTGTATAGTGAATTAAATACTCTGCCCAGAAAATCAATCTCTTGTAGTTTATATTTTTTTTCATTATTATCATTTTTTTATTTTTTTCAATGGAAAACCAGCTGGACGATGTTTAAAAGCACTCTGGAGAGGAAAACCAAAAAGCTGATATCGGGGAAATTGTTTGTGATTTGTAAAGGCCTGCAGTTGACCTCCCGTGATAGTGGGTGACGCAGGAAGCATTATGTGCAATAAAAACCTATATATGTAAAGACAAGAGAGTTTCTGTAACCTGTCACTTTCATCCTAACTAAAATAAAAAAGTAAGTATTTATTTCGACTTTTCCCAACCAGTATGCCATGGACTGGTTCCGAAGTTGGCATCGATCTCTGCTATATCTATATGTGTGTGTAAGTGGGTAGCTAGTTATCAGTTATTGTAATAGAATGTCAGAGACTAACAAGATGTTTTCTAAGATTCGAAGGATACTGAGCCACGCGCCTTTTGGAATGCTAGATGTGGGCCATGGGGCTCGAAAAGTTTGTAACCAATGTTCTATATCAATGTCGTGCATATCACAAGAAAAAACACAATCGTATTTCAGACCTGTTTAACGCGATAAGCAAAATTGTCTTCTATGATAAACGTCAAATTGTGGGTCTAAAATAAAAGTCAGCGCATAACCTTGTTCAGTTACTGCTTTTGCATAGCACTGCTACAAAATTAATGAAATAATTAATTTTTAAGTTCGATTAGCTACGTTCTACGTTATATTGTGGCATTGTTTCATCTCGTCTTTGTACACA
>NC_061819.1:1687086-1692086 GCF_019202785.1 Penaeus chinensis | reverse complement strand
TTTATGCTGAAACGCCAACTTCGCATGTTCAGGGAAATATTTGGTTTGAAAAAAGCCAACTACGTTTAATGAGGTGAGTTCGGTTCGATTTTATATGAAAAACGCCAACTACCTAACAAATAAAAGTCTTTTGCTTTGAAAAGCGCCAACTGCGCCAAAGCTTTGTGAATCCGGAGAAAGATGCACAATGTTTTAGTGATCAGGACTACAACCACTGTCCAATCGAATTCCCATCAAACATTATCATTCTTTATTTCTTTTATTTCAGCCCTCATCCTTCCACTCAGTCAAACAATCCGACAACTAGCGGAATCCTACTCCAGCTTTGCTAGCTCTGCCAAAGGAGAAGTAAGAACTCTAGCTTTCGTAACGTTCTATCTACTATGGTCGTAAAAATACATAGATATTTCTGAATGTTCTGCTCTTTGAAAAAATGCTGAATGAAATAACATTAAAAGATTAATTATCTAACAAAAATTGGGTCTTTTCCATTTCATGGCAAGCACTATTTTAAGCATTATTTTATTTATTTTTTCCCAACTCTCTTTCATTTCTCCACAACATGAATGTTATATTCTTGTTTAGCACAAAAATCTGCATTTCTGGCGAAAATTTGGTGCAAAAATAGTGCTTGCCATGAAACGGAAAAGATCCCCAAAATTCATATGCTTGATTGTTTTTTTTTCCAGTGTGATCATCCTCTCAAACTTTTTCTCCTCTCATCTAGGCTCCACATGACTTCCCGAGCTCACAAGATGGTGGCCCTAGCTCGGGCTAAGATCAAAGAAGGAGCAGTCCCCTGGTCATCTACTACGAACCATGAGTCTTCCAACATGGATGACGTTCCCTGGGACATGTCACCTATTCCTCCACCACCATCAGCAACTGAGCAATCGAAGAAGACCTTGCGTTTGATGCTAACCCTGCTTTAGAAATTGCAGTCCTGGAAACGATGGAACCGAAGACTGGTCCGGAACTTGCATCCCAACGACTGGAAGCAGAGCCCCTTCCTCATCAACAGCATGCTGTTAGCACATCCAGCATCCCAGTGGAGACCTTGAACGACGTTCCAGGAGCGGATCAAAACAAGGAATCGTGATACGTGCGCTGTTCTACAGGGGGGGGTGAGAAAGAAGCCCACGAAAAAGCTTTTAAGGAAGCCATCACTACAATGCAAAAAGACATCGAGCTTGCAAAAAACAACCCAGATGTGATGACGGTTACTTTTGACCTCCAGCAAGTCCTTCCTTGTCCTCTCTATCCGTCCAAGGAGTGGTTCTACAAGCGGAAGCTGAACGTTTACAACCTCACGGTATACCCAGCAAGGGGTCAATGCCGATGCTACACATGGCACGAAGGACAAGCAAGACGAGGAGCGTTGGAGGTAGCCAGTGCATTGCGGCTCTTCATCAAAGACCACCCAGCAGTAAAGCGATGGATTCTGTGGTCTGATAGCTGTGGGGGACAAAACCGAAATCGGTTTTTCGTGGCCGCAATGCTGCATTTATTCTCTTTGGGTGGGATCTCCAGCATCGAGCTGAAGTACCTGATACCTGGCCACACGATGATGGACGCTGACAAGGCCCACGCTCGAATCGAAAGAGCCAAGAGGAAAGACATGATCATTCTCTACCCAACAGACTGGAACATGTTCATCCGGTCTGTTCCCTCACGGCGAGAGTCGACGAGGCTCGTCGTTGTACCCATGAACAAGGAGGACATCCACGACGTTAAGGAACTCTTCGAGACGAAAGGACCTCTGGTTCACCGTAAAAAAAAGCCCCAAAAGCTCGACAGAAATCAACTGGCTGGAAACACGCTGGATCTTCATTCGAAACACCACCTCCTTCAGCTTCAAATACGATTTCGATGAAGGGCCAATGAACCAGATGAGCTGGGAGCGCCGAGGAGTTACGGCATTCCCAACGGCTCTGCCCGTCGCTTACCCCGAAGGCAATCCGATTTCTTCAGCAAAGAAACACGACATTCTTTCTCTGTGCCAACGATTTGGAAGTGACGTTCGTGCCTTCTACATGAACCTCAAAACCAACGATGCGGAGGATTTAGATACTGATGAATAGGATTGAAAAAGTGCTTGCTTGAGTCCCGGTTGGTATTACTCATTAAGTTTCTGTTCCATAAAGTTCAAAATATTCCTTTTTCTTTGGTTCTGGTGTGTACCTATTTTAAATTCTTGTGTTTGATGAATATACTGAAGCTTTCTAGGTATAAGTTCAGGAAGTTTCCAATTTACGAGAAACTAGCTTTCAGTGTGTCATGATTTTTTTTTTCTTGGGATTATATTTTTCGAGGAAAACCATAAAAATTATAGGATTTAGAAAATACATTTCTGTTCCATAAAGTTTAATAAAAGATGCTTTTCTCTTTGGTTCCGGTGTTTACTTCAAATTCCTTGTGTTCGATGAATATACTGAAGCTTTCCAGAAATAAGTTCAGGAAGTTTCCGTCTTTCAGAGTCGTCTAGTCAGGTCTTTGAGTCGCGGTTGAGATTGCTCGCTACGTTTCTCGAGCAGTAATCCAAGTTGGCGCATTTCTTAGCAGATAAAGTTATGCTCACTGGCGAATTCTGCAGTTAACGTTTCTCATACCAAAGGAAAAAAAACGCCAACTACAAAACTTTTCGTAACTTAAATATGCTTTAATTTTTTGAATAAAAAACTATCGTATCATGCAAGATAGACTTTATACCAACTTCAGAAACCGTCGGTAGACAGAAATAACTAAAATCATAGCTGCAATGCAAATTGTAAAGCCAAATTCGGTTTTTTTGGCTCTCCTGAAAAAAACAGCTTTTTGCAGTTGGCGTTTTCTTTCTCTGACATGCAGAAATACATAACACTATAATGTTTTAGTTTTATATTATCATATACGTGAAAATAACGATGTTAATAGATAGAGGGGGAAGGGAGGGATAGAGAGTGACTATTTGCAGGGCCATGGGACTTTTAATGTTGTTTCAGTCACACATCTCGACGTTTGTGCTAAGCTTCATCTATTTCATCTCAAAACCCCAAGGTCCCTGGACTGATATAATAACTAATGAAAGCAGAAAGAAATAAAATGAAAAAACAAAGTCGGGAATATCTTAACATTTAATATATATATATATATACACATATATATACATATATATATGTGTGTGTGTGTGTGTGTGTATAAATATGTATGTATATATATGAATCTATATGTATGTATATATAGATATATAAATTCGTTTTTTTCCATTTTGAAAAAGTAGGTTTGTATTTCAGTACTTGCGAATGAAAGGGTATTTATTTTTTTCTATATTTTTTTTATTATCAGTATATCTCTAAATCTATTAAAATTGGTGATAAATGGAGTGAAATGTAAAATATTATCATAAGTCTTAGTATCAATATGAGGTCGTTGCTGATAATGATGACTATGGTTATGGAAATATATCATCTGTGATCTTGGACAATAATAATAACGCTCATGCTAATGTTGTTGATGATGAAGATGGTGTTGGTGACTGATGATGATGATGATGACATCCATAATCATCAATTATCCGATTCCTCCGTCGAACTGGACCCGAAACACACCTGCCCAGACCGAACCAACTCCCACCAGCTCTGCTCAGCCTCCAGCAGCTTTCTCCTCTTCCTCAGCCCTTTCTTCTCTCTCCTGACGGCCCAGATGCAGGAGGATAGCCCGAGGAAGTCCCCAGGAGGAATCCCCGTGCGCGCCATGAGACAGGCCGCCGCACGAGCAGCTCCTCTCCTGCTGGCGACGGCCCACGTGGCGGACACCAGCGTCGAGCCCACGAATAGCACGCGGTCCTGGGAGATTCGCTCGAACGTTGCTCTGTGGGTCAAGAGGGCGGTGGGAAAGTGGGGCAGGAGAGAGGGTGGGTTGCGGGGCTCGTGGCTCAGGTGTGGTTCAGGAAGGTTTTTTTTATTATTTTGTCTGATCATTTATTTTTATTTGTTATATATATTAAATTATTATTTTCATTTATTTGTATTTATTATATATATCAAATTAGTATTATTATTATTTTTTTTTTTGGGGGGGGGAGGGTACTTGGTTGAATGGTAGTAGCAATTAAAGAACAGGAATACACTTTATATAAAAGCATACACATATAGACACACAAATATACGTTCAGTCACACACACACACGCACACACGGAACACCGCATAATGCTGCCCTTCTGCCTCACGGGATCTCCGCCAGGACAGTCTAAGTCAATAAGCCGGGGTACAGTGAACCCTTTCATACTATCCATGGCTTATTATTTACTGTAGGCTGTTTAGTGGCGTCACATACCCTGTCTGTCACCCTCAGCGCCTGCAGAACCCGAGATTATACGTAACAATACGTAATATCCAAAGCATTTCTCAACTCCATATAAAAGATAAAAGAAATACAAGACATGAACACAGATCCTCACTTCTTGTATTAATACGAGAAAATCATAATAATGATAATAACAACAATAATGATGAACAATGGTGATGATGATGATGATAATGATGATGTGATGATGATGATAATAATAACATTAATAATAATGATAACAATAACGATGACGAAGTTAAAATTAATAATAAAAACAATAACAATGCTGATGCTGATAACAACAGTAAAAAAATAACAACAACCACAGCAACAACAAAAATCGACACAAGAGAAAACAAAGAATAAGATCACACAGGACACATCGGAGAGTCAACCCCAGGAGGGAACAGGGGCTCAGGCGCGAAGTCCTGTAAGATCTCCCTAGAACAACAGTCTTGACAGTTAACTAAACCAACCTCCGCAGCAAAAGAGAGGCGAAAGACGGAAGTAAATAAATGAAGAGAAAGACCATTAAGCTCAAATAGTATACGAAGCTGGAGAGATTATGATAAGAATAACCATAACAATAGTAACAATAAGAATGATAATTATAACAATAATAATAGTGATAGTATAGGTAATGGTAATAGTAGTAATAATAACACTAATGATG
>NC_061819.1:1662086-1664586 GCF_019202785.1 Penaeus chinensis | reverse complement strand
TCGTGCTTTGTATCATGTTTAGAAACCTTATGTCATTAATTTAAATGTTCCTTTCAATTTTGTTTTGAATGTACAAAAAATGATCGATGTTTCTGGTACCGTTTAGCTGTTGGTTCTAGATAACGGTGTTTCCATCTGCCGTGCCTCTATTTCTGTCGTTATTGTTGACATCTAAAGAGTATACCTGTCTTGTTTACACCCCTGATGTGTTGCTTGTAGCTGGGAGAGGTAAGAGCCACTCTGGATGATTACCTTGAATTAATTTATGGAGAAAGCAAGTATCATAATGGCATCTGCATTGGACTTTTAACCAGTTTAGTTTATTTAGGTCTGGGGTAATGTGGTTATACTTGTTGGCCTTGCCATGGGTTACTCTCGTAGCGAAGTTTTGTCATTTTTGAGTTATCTGAATTTGAACTTAAGATTGAACAATTGTTAATAATGGAACTAGTGTTTGTAGAATAGAGATCTTCGTTTCAGTAGGGATTTTACTTATTATGTGGCTTACATAGGTTCATGTGCCCATTACTTTCCTATTGCTGTTGTCGACATGGGTCTCAAATGAAGTGTATCTGTCTATAAGTATTTTTTTTCTCTCTTTTATTGATTAATTAATTTGTTTATTATTTCGTTTTACTTTTACATTTGTTTTTCTTCTTTTTCGTTTTCGTTTTTCACTGTATTATTTTATTTATTCTTATTCTTATTTTTTTATTTTTTTATTTTTTTATATATAAGTTCTGGGCTTCCAGATTCTATGATGAGTTTCGAAAGGAATTTCCGCAATGTTTGGCGACTAACTATATATGTACGTTATCTTTACTTATTTAGGGGTTATTGATATCGAAATATCCTTTCGTTTATGCCAGTATCTCTTCAGTCTTTTTCGTCAATTTATTTTAGTTGTTTACAGAAGCTTTGTAGATAAATTATGAAGCGTTAGTTCCACGCTGGTCAAAATTGCAGTTTTTATTTTTACTGGTCGTGGTTTGTAGTTACTGGCTGGGAGCCTTATCTTACCTGTATTTTGTTCAGGTGTAGAAACTGTTGTTTGTTCAAAGGCGAATATTCCAATTTTAGCGAACAAATGATTTAAATCTGCCGTTCTAATGTTCTAATACCTCCGTGGCGTTTCTTGTATGGCACTATTGTCTGATCTATCCGTGATATTCTAACAAATTTATTTTATATACACTCGGATTTTTTTTTTCAGGAATAATCAGTTTTGACTTCTTGCTTAAGTGATTTGACACTTCTCTTCTTTTGTTTATAATCAGCCTGAAGGTCTGTGTCAAATCTGTGACCATTGAGAGCTTTATCTGAGTCGTTTCTATCTGTCATGTTCTCCTGGTGTCACCATTTATCCTCGGAGTAGGAGGACGTCTACTGATTTTTGCAACAGAGGGAGCGACATCTATACTATTTGAATCACTTTTCTGTGAACATTTACTTGCTTGTCTACATTATCTGTAAAGAAAATCTCTAGAAGACTTGATTTTTTGTTTATGATATGAGTTATGGCTAATTAAGGGTTTCATAATGAGTTAAGTCACGAAATTTTTTTATGACTGATGGTCGCTTTGACTCATCGCTATGAGTTCGTGATCAACAACATGTCATGGCATGGGATGACGTTCGTGTAGAAAATGATGTCAGATCTGTTTGTTATTATTTTGCCAATTGATGACGAGGTGTTTTCTGTGACCCTTGCAGGTTTATTGACCATCATTTCAAGTTCGTTTTTTCCTAATCACCTTCGTTAACATTGCATTTATTCAAGTTATCGTTTAGATTCCTTAAGATATTTCTTTTTCATTGACATTTCTCTAAATACTTTCTTTTTCAAGATAATCAAAAGATTCAGAGGAACCAGGAGGGTGCCTATAGACTGCGCCTACGATGAATGACGGAACCATATCCTCTAAATCTGAACTTAATTCCTTTATAGCGAAAATCTCACTTGTTTTGACAGTATCTCGTATATAAATGCAGACTCCCCTTCACGCCCTCACGCATCTATCACCACCGAAGTTAGGAATTTTGATAAAATCCCTTGACATACCAAGGTGAAGCCACAGTCCACTGACACACAGCAATCCAAGAATTCTCTCCGTTATCAACATTTCAATTTCTTTAAAATGTCCAAGGAGAGACTGTGCGTTAATGTATTCTATTAGTCGTAATTTCGACCTGACCGCCGGTCTTGCTGACGGCGGTGTTAGTCTGTAATCACGACTGTCAGAAGAGAGAAAGAGTCAGGAGAGAGTGGGAGGGAGTAGAGAATGAGAGAGAGAGAGAGAGAGAGAGATAGAGAGAGCGAGAGAGAGAGAAAGAGAGAGAGAGAGAGAGAGAGAGAGAGAGCGAGGGAATTTGGCGAAAGAGAGAGAGAAAGAGAGAGAGACAGATAGACAAAGCGTGCGAGCGAGGGAATTTGGCGAGAGAGAGAGAGAGAGAGAGAGAGAGAGAGAGAGAGAGAGAGAGAGAGAGAGAGAGAGAGAGA
>NC_061819.1:1624586-1627086 GCF_019202785.1 Penaeus chinensis | reverse complement strand
GTGCAGGTGCATATGTGTGTGTGCCAGGACGTTTGCACTGGTGCGAGCGCATGCGCGTGCGCGAACTCTTAAATGCATGCCTTCCACCAGTAAAATATAATGCTTTGCTTTAAGTGGATTTCTCAAATTTAACTAAAAATAGCAATAACCCTTTCATTTAAAAGGCATAAGTATATCGATGTCCAGTATGGCAATATTTTCATTTCTTTTTTTTTTTTTTTTACTTTTGTGTGTCATCTTATTATCTATCTATTATTTTTTTTTAACTTATCTGATTTCATCTTCCATTCTTCTCTATTCATCGGTTCGCATCGTTTCATTTCCTCTTCCCTTCCTATTACTTCCTATTAGCTTATTTTCACCTTCTATTCCTATCTGGTTATCAATTTATTTATTTATTATTTTATTTATACTACTTATTTATTTGTATTTTTATATTTATTCATTTATTTATATTTCTTATTTATTTATTTATAATATTTATATTATTTATTTATTTATTTATATTATTATTTATTCATTTATAGTATTTATTCATACATTCATATAATTTATCTATCAATTTATATCATTGATTTATATTCTTTATTCCTTGTTATCTTCTCACTCGCCGCTTCCTTTCAGCTCGCTATCTTCACAAGCCAACGCAATGGTTGTCATGCTGTGGGAGGACTTCCTAAGCGGCTGGTGGATCTTTGCCAACGTGCCCCCAAAGAGTGCAACGAATATCACGCGCGTCCTGTGTAAGTAAGGCAACGGCGTAAAGTAGTGTGAAGTAGGGTCAGAGGGAGGAGTCGTGTGTAAGTAAGCACCGGTTTATATGATATTTGTTATATATGTATATATATATATATATATATATATATATATATATTTGTTTGACTTCTTTTATTTTTTGTATTTATTTGTTGCTGTTGTTTTAATTTGTGTTGGTTTATATATTTGACTGATCGTTTGCTTGTTTGTTTGGGTGAAGAATGTTCATTGGGACGAAGGTAGAGGAAAGTATTCACGGGACGGATGACTTTTTGAAATACTCTTTTTTTGCTTGTTTTTTCTATGCTTGTTTTGTTGGGGTGAAACTTGTACATCGCCATAAAGTTAAAAGAAAAGGTTTGAATGAGAATGACTATCTTCACATGCAAGAAATGTCTCTCTCTCTCTCTCTCTCTCTCTCTCTCTCTCTCTCTCTCTCTCTCTCTCTCTCTCTCTCTCTCTCTCTATCTATCTATATATATATATATGTCTGTGTGGTCTTGACTAAGTTAGAAATTAATGAGAAATTAATTGTAAAGATGCATTTCAGATGAGGACGGGGTCGGAGCCGGTCAAAAACATCTCTTGTATTGTCATGATTTTCATTCCCATACCATTTCCATACCATTTTCATGCCTGTTTCATATAATTTTCATACCATTCTCAAATTATTTTCATATAATTTTCATGCCGCTTTTATACCATTTTCGTACCATTTTCATTCTATTTTTATACCATTTTCCTGCCATTTTCATTTTTACATGCAATTTTCATAGCCTTTTTATATCAGTTTCGTACCATCTTACCAAGTTTTCGTACCTTTTTCATAACCTTTTCATGCTATTTTTATGTCATTTTTATACCCTTTTCATACTATTTTCTTGCCATATTCATACCCTTTTCTCATCATTTTCATATCATTTTCATTCCCTTTTCTTGCCACTTTCATACCTTTTTCATACCATTTTCATACCATTTTCATTCCCTTTTCTTGCCACTTTCATACCTTTTTCATACCATTTTCATACCATTTTCATTCCCTTTTCTTGCCACTTTCATACCTTTTTCATACCATTTTCATACCATTTTCATTCCCTTTTCTTGCCACTTTCATACCTTTTTCATACCATTTTCATACCATTTTCATTCCCTTTTCTTGCCACTTTCATACCTTTTTCATACCATTTTCATAGTCTCTTCATAACCATTTCTACATTGTTATTTATGGCGTGTTTTCTTCGTGACGCGTGAATATCTTAATTTCTCTCTTTCTGTTTTCAAGTGTCAAAAGCATCTCCTTGACGTGAAGTGTGAAATTTCAAAAGGGATTCCCGAGGTATTACTTTTATGTCTCAAAAGAAGATACAGAAAGAAAAAAAAATGGTTTGAAGATATTTTTTCATCATCATCATCATCATCATCATCATCATCTTCTTCTTCTTCTTCTTCTTCTTCTTCTTCTTCTTCTTCTCCTTTTGGATCACTTTAGGAACGGGTATCAAAAAGTTACTCGTAGAGCTGACGTGTTGCCAAGCTGGCTGGTGTTTATGAGTGGAATAGTCTGCTATCTTACTATTGTTATCTTTATTGATAGTTTTAGTATTCTTATGTATTTTACTGTAATTATTTTTATCATTATATATTTTATTATATTATTACTTTTATTATTATTATTATTATTAGTAGTAGTAGTAGTATTGTTATTATTATTTTTATCATTATCATTATCATTATTATTGTTGTT
>NC_061819.1:1619586-1622086 GCF_019202785.1 Penaeus chinensis | reverse complement strand
CAGCCGTGTGCATGGGTCTCCTGAGCATCAGCATGGCCTTCCTGGTAGCTAACCTGGGCACCTTGTTCCAGACAGCATACAGCATTAGTGGGGCTCTGGTTAGTCCCATGGATGGGCTGTTCATAACTGCCGTGGCCGCACCGTGGGTTAGTGCTAAGGTAGGTGGACGAGGCATGAGGCTAGGGAATAGAGGGAGTGCTTTGTAATGGAATAAAGTGTGAGGTATATGTGGTTTGTCTGGTTTTGGGAGTGCGATGCGTGTTGGCCTTGTATGCATGGATGTGTATTTGTGATTTTGAAGTTGTTCTTTTTTGTAACGTGGTGAATTTACGAGCGTTTGGATAGTTATATGATGTTTATGCTTATTTTGTATTTGGATGGATATTTATTTCTGTGTGATTTTTTAATCATTGTTTTTGTAGCGTGATTCATTTACGGAAGTGAAATAGGGTCTTCATAAGACGCTGACGAAAATGTTGACGTGAGGGAAACTAATCTCCTTTAATCAGTCGTACTTTGCAACAGACAATCGTTATCAATCTACCAACCTCTCCCTTCCTCTTCCCTTCCCCCAGGGCGCAACTGCTGGCTTCGTAGCAGCCTTGTGTTTCAACCTGGTGATCGTCATCGGCAAGTTTACGTACGGCGCTGGCCAGAGCCCCGTGCTCCCGACGTCGACTGAAGGGTGTCCCGTTGTGGACGTTGTGTTCGACGGCGCTCTCGAGGGGACTCAGGCCTCGTTCGTGAATATTACCGATTACAGCATTTATAATAGTTCCAGCGCTGCTCCTGAGTATGCGCAGCTGTTCAACAAGTGAGTTGTTGTGTTTATTTATTTATTTTTAGAAGGGGTATTGTGTTTGTGTATTGTGTATCCCATTTAGGGACATTTTATCGGTTGACGGTGGGCGTGACTGTGTGTGTGTCTTTATGTTTGTGTGTGTGTTCTTGTGTTTGTGTGTGTGAGTCCCTATGTTTGTGTGTGTGTTCTAGTGTTTGTGTGTATGTCCTTAGGTTCGTGTGTGTTCTTGTGTTTGTGTGTGTGTCTTTGTGTGTATGTGTGTGTGTGTGTGTGTGTGTGTGTGTGTGTGTGTGTGTGTGTGTGTGTTTGTTGTGTTTATGTGACTGTGTGTGTGCTCGTGTGTGTGTGTGTGTGTGTCCGTCCTTCTATATTTTTTTCGCTCAGATACCAATCAACATTCCCTTTCTCTGACTTCTTTCAGTTCGTCCGATGTCACATACCCAAGGCTGTATGATATCTCCTACTGTTATCTTGGCATGATGGGGATAACCATCGTACTTGTTGTGTCTACAGTTGTATCGTTGTGCACAGGTTAGTCAATTCTATTCGTTTATATAATTTGATCCTAGATGTTAAGTTTGTTAGATATTTGTCTATACAAATGTAGGCTTATAGTTTAAAGAGCATATGAAGACACAAATACAAACACGAATACATACTTACACAAGCACAAACGCACACACACACTCATACTCACAATCAGACACTCACTCACTCACTCACTCACTCACTCACTCACTCACTCACTCTCTCTCTCTCTCTCTCTCTCTCTCTCTCTCTCTCTCTCTCACTCACTCACTCACTCACTCACTCTCTCTCTCTCTCTCTCTATCTCTCTCTCTCTCTCGCTCGCTCACACACACACACACACACACACACACACACACACACACACACACACACACACACACACACACACACACACACATACACACACACACACACACACACACACACACACACACACACACACACACACACATACACACACACACACACACACACACACACACACACACACACACACACACACACACACACACACACACACACGTACACGCATACGCACACGCACACGCACGTACACACACGTTATCTCTTCATTAAATACAACAACTTTCCCCATTCACGGATCCCCATTTCCCCTCTGCAACAGGTCCCGTCAAACCAGACAAAGCGAATGAAAATTATGTAAACAAACAGTGTCTAAGATTCTACCGGTGGCTGTGTGGGTACGAATCGTCGGAGGCCAAGAGACCCGTGGAAAAGGGAGATGACTTGGATGCTGTATCTCTAAAGGGCTTCTCCTACCTGGAAAATGGCACGTTAGAGAGTGCGTGATTGGGAAAGGGGAGTTTATGCACAGCGAGGAGAGGACTGTACAAATGTAAGGAGACTTTGGAGCGTACGGATAGTGCGGGGAAGTTGGTGCAGACTGGTGTAGTGTGTAGACGGGGTTGAGTGTTTGTTGTGGAAGGATAACTTGTGTGTAGACGAAGAGAAAGTAAGTCTATAGGGTAAAGATATTACACACAGCAATGTCTGGAGGGCAGGTTGGAGAACAGGGCGACATGTGCTGTACACGCATGTAAAATCTGTACAGCATGGAAAGTATGCTCGGCAAGGAGAGTCCAGGCAAGAGGGAAGGTCTGCACAATGCGAAGGATTTGCATAGAGAAGGAAATTCATACAATAAAG
>NC_061819.1:1592086-1594586 GCF_019202785.1 Penaeus chinensis | reverse complement strand
ACATCCAATGAAGGTAAGCTGAAGGACTCATTCCACCTTACCGACACCCTTTTAAGGGGTTTCAACGTACCTCTATTAGGCGTCTCTTCTGATTTACGTGTCAACCCTCTCTCTTCGAAACCATCTGCGTGTCCCTCATCCTTAAACAATAGAAAGACTTGGTCGATGCTCTAAAAAACTATCGGTCTTTTAAGCCTTCTTGATTCTACTTGTTTGAAAGAATCGCAAACCAGTGGGCAGTATCAGGCACCCAGGAATACCTCAAGATAGTCTCAACCCTCGCTAGTACCCTCCTTAGGACATGTAATTAAGCAGCTTCGAGAGAATACAAACCGCCTCAAAGTCCCATATACTACTGCAATTGTCCTTGGCTTTAACATTAGACCGCCACCTCTGTTTTCAATTGGAAATAAGCCACTGCCGATTCCGATGTGCTTGCCCCTGTTTCGAGCTTAATCTCTCTTTAAAGCACATTTCGTCAAACCATTTCCATATGCTACTCTTTCTCTCGCGCACTCAATACACACCGACATCCGGAGACATTAGGTCGTTCAGGATAGAGCATTCTGTTGGGTCTATGCTATGCTGGAGAGGCAACGCTGTAACTCGGGGAAGGTGAGGATACACGAACAAAAGCGCAGGGAGGTCAGGTCTGGTCTAGCTTTTGCATTATGGGTTTTTCTACCATAATTATATATATATATATATATATATATATATATATATATGCATGTTTATATATATATATATATATATATATATATATATATATATGTGTGTGTGTGTGTGTGTGAATATATAGGCGGATCAAGACATCTGCGTCTACGTATGTATGTATGTATATTATATATGTTATATATATATATATATTTATGGATAGATAGATAAATACATAGAATGAGAGAGGGAGAAAGAGAGAGAAAGAATGCGGATTGCAGTGATAGAGAGAGAGAGAGAAAGGAAGAGATTCCCAGCAGATAAAAACGAGGTCAAGCGAATTAAACGTCGTATATTAACACTTGCTGAAGCCAACATTTAACCCCGACTACGACGCGCCACTTAAGGCTCGCCACACTACCTTAGGTTAAACATCAAATAATCGCTCACGGTCGCGTAAGGAATGCCAAATAGCTCTTTTAGACGAAAGGGCAATGTTAAATTTGCTTGACAACAAGTAAGTATTTTATACATTTGATATATACACGTTTAAAGAAAAAAATAAAACAAAGCGAGAATTGAAGCTCGTAAAAATCAAAGTTTATCCCAGTGCTATGAAAACCAGTGAAACATATCCCTTGTCGCTTTTAATAATGAAATGGGATTCAAACATTACAAAAGCTGTCGCTAACCCAATAAGTATCATTATCACTTCCTGTCCGATTTCGTCACCCTTTGGAATCCTTCCAGAGAGAAAAGGCGAGACAGATTTGCGGCCAAAACCATTCGACAACGGACAGATCTCCTCTCAAGACGAGGGCGTCAAAACAGAGGGATTTCTCTATTTTTTTTAGATTGAATAAGTCGACTGGTTTGGGATTCGACTCTTCACGAAACTGTTGCCTCCCTGCTGGATCACATTACAATGTTTGTGTAATGAACAGTTTGGATATACCACGGAATATCCATCTATCTATCTATCTATCTATATAAAATGGTATTCATATATATAGTATATATACATATATACACACATACAAAGAGAGGTATATTCATATATATATATATATATATCGACAGTCAGCTTCAGTCGATGTCGACTATGGCATTATTGTCTCTACCCACTCCCGTATAGGTAGAGTCAATAACTGGGCGAAAGAATGCGAGGAGCAAGCTGTTTGCCATGCAGCAAGCTCCCTCTCTCCACGCAGCTGATGGACCCAAAGGAACAGCAAAGACCGATACGGTTCGGCACCAGCGGCGTTGTAGTGAACTCTATGTCATTGAAAAGCATCCCCAGCTGTGTGCGGGTCACCTCAGGGTAAACGACCTTGTTTCACCCTTCCCGACAGGTATCACTAATTAGGGCGAGATAAAGACCTTTCTTTTAACGCCTCTATTTACTTTTTATTTTATTTGCTCAATTTCTAATGTGAAAATCATATCTGTCTTTTTTTGGTTGTCCTGTTTACATCTAATATTCATATTTTAATGTTAATCCTGTGCAATCAAGATGAACCCCCAAACCACACGAGCATTGTTAAGAGCCTGTCAGACCATGTTTTTTTTTTCTCTCTTTTTTTCCAACCTCCACTGGCCTGGCCCGTTGAGCAGGTGTCACACAAAAACTGAAGACACTTGCCGGAAATCTCCCTAGCTCTTTAGACCGTTAATATGCGCAGGCTATGCTCTGCTAAGCCAGAGATCCGAGGACGGAAGACTGCATTGACCTAACATATTAATCAGAAAGACGAAGGCACCCTTTTTAATTATTATTTGTTATGGCAAATGTTGTATATTCGGCTCGCTGTGGAACACCAGTGTGAATTTTTGAACAGATAAG
>NC_061819.1:1579586-1582086 GCF_019202785.1 Penaeus chinensis | reverse complement strand
TGGAATATGTATGTATGACCACGTATCCTTCCCTCAGGGATGCGTGGGCTAGGGCTCCCATGATTGCAACTGCCTCTGCCTGTAGCAGAGGCAGTCTTTTACCCTAGTGGATTTGCTGGCATCCATTGCTGCAAAGCCGGCGCCTGCAGTGTGGGTTACAAAATCGACTGATCCATCCGTGAAGTAGGTTCTACTATCCGGAGGAGTGATGGCTGCAATGACCCTCTCGGCTTCTGCCTTTAGACTAGGCGTGGGGTATTGGTTCTGTCTCATTGACAGGCTCATGACAGAGAACTCTATCAAGGTTAGTGTCCACGGCGCGGCTTCAGTAAAGTCAGGGTGGGGGAAGTCCATGCCTTTAGCAAGTAATTGCTTTTTGAGCTGATAGCGTATTAACACCCTGGCTGTGTGTTACAGCCAGTTGTTGTTTGCAAAGAGCTCATAATCTTGTTCTAGGAGTCTGAGTATTTTTTGTCTTATGCTTGTGTTCCTAGGTGCCTGGATGACCTTCGAAAGGAACTGTGCTGCCATTAGATCAATTCGGGAGTCCAGCGGGAGAAGTTTTGCCTCCATCAGGAAGCTGAGGACCTTTGTCCACCTGGGGTCCCCCAGAATAATGCTGGCAGTTTCATTTTGACCTGTCTCCAATTTTTATCTTAGTCTTGGCTTGGCGGCAATCAGGGCGACAGAGGCATAGTCCATAATGGGACGGATGGCATGTGCATAGAATTATTTTTATGTTCAGCTCCCATGTGTCTCCCAGTCATTGCTCTCACGACAGACAGTCTTGCTTTGGTTCGGTCAACCAGGTACTGGACCTTCTGGAAGGAGAGGGTCCGGTCAATCCTTACCCTAAGGTACTGGAAGACCTGATCCCATTCTAGGTCCATTATCTGGGTACGCAGACTTGTGCCTTGGACATTGTGTTTCAGAGCCTTAGCTTTTGATTTGGCTGCAGAGATCTTTAATCCTGTCCTACAACACTCCCCAGATACAAGGTTCAGACGACACTGGGCTCTTCTTAGGCAGTGTGGTATTCAGCTTATATTCAAAAGGGTCAGTTGCCAGATAGGTATGTGATGCTCCAGATAGGTATGTGATGGGCCGAATCTGCACGCACAGTCAGGTCAGATTAGGGCATCCGTAAGTGAGAAATTCTTGGAAGTAATGAACGCAGACAGAGAAGGTCAGGAAGACAGGTCACACGCGGACCACTTAGAGCCACGTGCGAGTTGAGTAATTAATTGATATTAATATAAGGATTTATTTCATTCCATCAATATTAATGCACTTTCACTACACACACACACACACACACACACACACACACACACACACACACACACATATATATATATATATATATATGTGTGTGTGTGTATGTGTGTGTGTGTGTGTGTGTGTGTGTGTGTGTGTGTACGTATATATATGTGTGTGTGTATATATATGTGTATATATATACATACATATATATATATATACATATATATATATATATATATATATATATATATATATATATGCATATACAAACAAGCAATTATCTATGATTAGGGTTATGTATTTTCATTGTACTATATTTACGTCTTACATTCTATTCGTGGAAAGACCAATTGGTTCCCTGGCCTCTAACTCCACGAGCAGACATTTTACACAATCTTCGATCTTCCAGCTAGATTCGCCGTTACATAAACCCAACTAGCGGGCCTTTGCTCCCCAACTGAAGCGAATCCTAAGCCAAAGCCCTCATAGCGTTGCGCAAGAAGTTACGCAATTCTTGCCGACTCCGCTTTCCCGTCTGCCTTGGTCTCGGGGAACGCTCGGTACTGGAAGTAGACGAGGAAAGGGACTCGGGGCTGACGGACGTGTGATCTGTTGCTCGGTAAGTGGCTGAGGCTTGTTGCTTGGGTGGGCGTTGGCATGTGGAGGTTGGAGTTGGTGTGTGTGTGTTTGGTTCTGTGCTTTTGTGTGTGCTTTTTGTGTTTGCGTGTGTGTTTTTTTTTTTTGTGTGTTTTTACCTTTGTGGGCTTCTGATTGTTTGTGTTATTGTGTGTGTGTTTGTCTATGCGCGTGTGTGGGTAGATATGCACATACGTGCGTGCGTATGCAATATTTGGTACATACGATAAAACAAAAAATATATATATTAGCCACGTGACGGTTATAATGCCAGCAATATCATCGACATAACTGTCTTTGTAATTAATACTGCAACTAGGAAGTCAATTTCCCATGTCTTAAGTGATACAACGCGTTCATGAGTGTGAATTAAATTAGTTAACATATGTAGCCTTGGTAGAAGGGTCTGATGTGAGGTTGTCATTTGCTGTTTACGAGTAGTGTTCCTTCATTTAAATCCGGGCATCAAGAGACAGGCTAAATAGGAAAACAACAGGAAATTATTCAAAATGTGTTAAAGGAAAAAAGCGAGGAAGAGAGGGGAAGAGAGAGAAGAGAGAGAGGAGAGATGAGAGGGGAGAGAGAGAGAGGAGAGAGAGAG
>NC_061819.1:1567173-1569673 GCF_019202785.1 Penaeus chinensis | reverse complement strand
CAATAAATACTCTTTGTTATATTCGTTGATAGCAGTGATTGGAACGATCATTCTAATGTTAATATAAATAGGGAAAAAGAAAGTTATCACGAAAATGTCATTGTTTACAACATCGTCCAAATCATATTCACTCACCAATGTTACATTCATCATTTTATGAATCTACATGTTCTTTATTAGCACCACCATATTCTTTGGATAGTGTGATAATTTAGTACATATCTTGTAAGACTGAAAACAAATCTTTAAGGGTTAAACGCAATGATTTTATACCTGCTGGTACCTGATATAAATAGATTATATCTTTTCTTTGTTTCTTTTATATAATGTGAGAATGAGATGTAGTTTATATATTGTGTGGAAATAGTATGAATATTTTTTGTTTTCCTTTTATAAGATAGACCATTAATATTTTGGATACTGCATGTTCTGAATCACGTAATTTTAGGAAACGTGAAAAAAAATATAATTGTAATAAATATGAAATCAAAACGTCCTTTTTTTATTCTCAGTCGTCTATTTTCTACATGTCTTATAATGAGCTCTTTGTTCTGTTGTAAAACGGAGGTTAAAAATGTTGAAAATAGATTGTTGATTTTTTGTTTTGTTTTTTCTTAACCCGCTTCCCTTTTTTGTGATGGGATATATAGGATTTAGAAATCTTATTCTGTCTATCCTAACAAATAGTATACTTCTCAATGAAAAATGAACGTGTGGCATTGCAACAAATCAATGCCTACTGTAGCACTTTGCATAAAGTTGTATATCTAACGGGGAAAAAATTCCGTAAATATGCATTTAACATATCTTTTCATACGAATGGCAGTCAGTGAAATATTTATTGGGTTGTACTGAAAGATTCACGAATGTCTATCACGTGACTGAAAATATAAAATATAATGTACAATCTTCTGATTTTCAGAATACAATTCGAGTAAAAATAGGTGCAGGTTATTTCGCCAAAAAAGAAAGAAAAAAATACAAATAAACAAAAATAATAAATGAGAAGTTATAAAACGGAATGATTAAAAAAGAAGGTCGAAGCCACAGGAATAAAAAAAAATACCATCATTACCTATCCGTACACTGAAATGAATAACAGCAAAAAAAAAGAAAAAAAAAAAAAAAAAAAAAGGAAAATAGAAACTAAAATAATTTGTGAATAAATATTCAGTCATGATATAGAAGCTAGGGGTTCAAAGATAAATTTTGCAGCTTCATTCACAGGCTTCAGAATACAGTTAGTGTTGTATAATCCAAAAATAACTCGTTACCTTTACTTGTGGTCAACGAGGAGCTGAGCGCTTGTTTCTGTTAACGCCTGATTACGGTGCTAACTACTTTGCCTCTCTATTCCACTCCACTTCGTCGATTTTTCATATTAGTTTGTGCAAAGGGTAACCGTACTTATTCTTCTGACTGTACATCTTCACTACACATGTTATGTTTATTTCTGTATGTGTGTTCACGGGCATCGTGTGGTACATATGGGAGATATAAAGTAAGAAGGTTAAGAAATACAATTTAAGGTATTATTTTAATTACCAATTTGTTCATTCACCAACATATATACGAATATAAAAGCAGTAATATACAAATAATGTATAAATTATTTGCGTGTGTTTATGTAAAATCACGCATAAATGCGAAATATAATTAATAAATTTGTACATATAACGTGCAAAACAATTTAGATTTATACAAACAGAAATTTAATAAATTCTTACCTCAAGAATTATAATTTATAGTCGTTTTGATGAAGATTCTATGGATAATAATATCTGGCAACACCATTTTCCAGATTTTACAACAAACAAGTAATGAAAACCAATAAAAAAACATTATGACACGCAATACGAATAGTATGCTTTAGAACACCCAATACTTCCGCTTTATAACGAAAAAGTACTGCGTTATTAAAGCAGACATCAAATGGGGTGTACTGAAGATCTCGCCCACCAAGGAAGGTCTTCATCTTTTATCAGCAACAACATATTTTCTTTTTTTTACGAGAATGATACTTTGTATTGGAAAATGAATCTTATGTTGTCCCTCATTAAAGCTTAGACCAAATTTACAGGGAAATGAGTCTGTCTCGCTTACCTTCCCGGGATCCATTAACATTTGACGTAAAAATGTTATACAAATATTTTTAGCAGCGACTAGATTTTTTATGGAGAAAGAGAGAGGGAGGGAGGGAGGGAGGGAGGGAGGGAAGGAGAGAGAGAGAGAGAGAGAGAGAGAGAGAGAGAGAGAGAGAGAGAGAGAGAGAGAGAGAGAGAGAGAGAGAGAGAGGGGGGGGGGGAGAAAGGGAGACAGAGAGAGAGAGAGAGAGAGAGAGAAAGCGGGAGAGAGAGAGGGAGGGGGAAGAGAAAGAGAGAGAGGAAAAAGAAAGAGAGAGATAGAGAGAGAGAGAGAGAGGGGGGGGGGGGGGGAGACTCTACGTTAATGGAAACGTTTTGAAAGGCTAACCAAGACTGTCACAAAAAAAAAAAAACAC
>NC_061819.1:1507173-1527173 GCF_019202785.1 Penaeus chinensis | reverse complement strand
TATTGGATTCGATTTTCTTTATTTTGTGATCGGCATTATGTTTTTGTTTATTTCATTTGTTTTATTTATGTATTTATTTATTTTTTAACTGGTGATAGGAATACGATTATTTGAGTGTGTTTGTGCACGGGTGAGAGAGTGGGGTAAGAGGGAGGGATATAGAGAAGGGAATGGAAGAAGATAAATAGGAAGAGGATAAGAGGGAGGGAGAGAAAGAGGGAAGGAAGGAGAAGGAGTAGTATAATAAAAGCGGAAGAGAAAATAAGCGTGGGAGAGAAAAAAAATGAGGGAAGGAGGGAAATGATGACGGATAAAAACTAGAAAAGGACGAAGAGGGAGTCAGGTATAGAGGGATAAGGGAGATAGACAGATAAACAGAAACAAGGCAAGAGAAACAGAAAAGAAAAAGAAAGAATGAGAAATAGCGAGCTAGCCAGTCAGAAAGAGAAAAGACTCGTATAAACTGAAAAAGGTAACAGATGTTCACAACGATTCCCGTAAGTAAACCGGTGACTCATTATTTAACCAACAGAGGGACGCAGACCTACTGGCGTTTTATTGTTTTTCATAAGTTTTCACATTTACTGTTTTTTTTTATGGCCATTAAAAAGAAATTCGTGAAGCGTATTCGTCCTTGAATTTTACTTGAATTGTGTTTGTTCTGAATGAATTTTACGTCTCTCTCTTTCTCTCTCTCTCTCTCTCTCTCTCTCTCTCTCTCTCTCTCTCTCTCTCTCTCTCTCTCTCTCCCTCTCTCTCTCTCTCCCTCTCTCTCTCTCTCTCTCTCTCTCTCTCTCTCTCTCTCTCTCTCTCTCTCTCTCTCTCTCTCATTTCGCTATTTCGTTTCCATTTTTTTAGATTTAGAAATTTGATTTTGGAAAGATACGTTTAATTTGAGAGAAAAACCCTATTTGCTGATAGTTGTTTGCAGGATACGAAAGATAAATAAATGGGTGTGTAGAGAGAGAAGGAAGAAGAAAAAGGAAGTTGGGGAAGAAGAAGAAAAAGAAGGAAAGGAATACGAATAACAATAAGAATAAGAAGAACGAGAAGAGAATAACAATTATGTGGAATGAATAGTGATAACAGTAACAACAGCAATGATAATTATGATAATAAGGATAATACTACTGTACCCGTGTTACTATTGGTAAGGAGAAAATCAAGAAAAAAAAGAGAAAATACCCAGAGAGCCTTCCATATGCACCCCCATCACCCTCTTTCTCACTTTAAAAAGCCCTCCAATATACCCTTTGCGCAAGCCCTTTCCTCTCTGTTTTATTCCCCATCGAACAACCGTCTTTCTCCCCCCCCCCCCCCCAATACTTCTGCCCAATCCCTGTATCCTCAAGTCCTCATTGATACCCAGTTCCCCAGTATAACTCCTCCGGCACTTTCTCCCAGCCCAGTACCACATCCTCCTTCCTAGTTCCTCCATCTCCCTAATTCTCGCCAATCTGCCCCTCTTCCTAACCAATACCCCATCACTCTCCCCAACGCCGCTGCCCTTCCCCTCTCGCGAGTACCTCTTACCCTACCTAACCATTTCCGCCGAAACGCCTTGCTCAATACGTTGAAAGCTCTTCCCCTCGAAACTCTCTTTGAACATACCCTCTGTCCGAAACCTTCCTCCCCCCCTCTACCCCAGTATGCTCTAACCAACCTCTCTCCCGGCGTCCTCCTTATTCTTCACTCTCCCCCTCTCTCTCCCTTCCCCGGTCTCTCTCTCTCTCTCCCTCTCTCTCCATTCCCTCTTTTCCTCTCCCTTCCCCACTCTCTCTCTCTCTCTCTCCCTCCACTTCCCCCTCCATTTCTCTCCATCTCCCTCCCCCCCCTCCTCTTCTCTCTCTCCCTTCCCCTCTCCTTCTCCCTCTCCCTCTCCCTCCCCCTCCCTCTCTCCCCCTTCCCCTCGTCTCGCCTCAGGTACTCCATCGTTCCCGGCGAAAGGTGCATCACTTGGACAGTTCGAAATTGGCCTGGGTGTCAGATGCCCAGGAGGCTGTTGGGGAATAGGGGAAGGGGTCGCGGGATGGGGAGGGGTATAGGTGGGTTGAAGGGGGGGAGGGGTAGAGAGGAGAGATAGGGAGTTGGGTGTGGGGAGGGAGGGAGAAGGGGAGATTGGGGAGGGGTATGAATGGGTAGGGGTTGGTGGGAGGAGAGATAGATGGGTGTGGGGGGGGGGGGGCGGAGGGAGAAAGGGAGATAGGGAGTGAAATGGGAGGGTGAGAGAGACAAGAAGGGACTTGAGTTAAGGTGGTGGTGGTGGGGGGGAAGGGGGTAGAATGAGGTGGGACTGGACGAAGAGGGAGGTGGGGAGGGTGAGGGAGATGAAGGAGGGTAGGCGGCAGGGTGCAGACAGAGAGGGTGAGAGAGGAACGAGGAGGAGGGAAGAACAAGAAAGGAAGGGCGAGGAGGAGAGAATTAGAAGAAGGAAGGGGAAGAAAGGAACTTCAAAGAAAGGGAAAGGAGGAACAAGAAGGGATGTAAAAGGGAGACAGGGAAGAGATAAGCGACAGGGAGAATGAAAAAAACTTTCTTGGCGTGTTTTAATTTCTGTATTAAACAATCCTTTCTTTCAAAAGCAATTCTTAAAATCTTATACTGGTAATAGTGATTGTTAGGGTAAGGATTTATTGCTATGACAATCACGGAAATAAGAAAGCAAAGGTGATTTATCGCACACAATCGTTCATACAAGTGATATTGATGATAATGCTAGTGATATTCATATTATTATTGTTATCTTTATTATCATCATTGTCATTGTTATTATTATCATTATCATTATCACCGTCACTACCATTATCATTATCATAATCATTATCATTACGATTTTCATTATAATTATCGTTATCATCATTATCATCAACATTATCATTATCATCATTATTGATATTTTTTAAAAATATTTGTGAGATGAAAAAAAAAAATGTAGATGGAGATAGAGGGAGATAGATAAATAGATAACGCTGACAGCTTTTCAGCCCTCGAAAGGTAACAGATTCCGGTCCTCGGCGTCGTGTTTCGAAATATCCAAGAAAATCTTGCCAATGAACGAGAAATCAGCCACCGGAGAGAGGAATGTAATCGGCTCTTGGGATCGGATTGAATTCCTTTTCCTCGTTTATCATTTTTTGTTTCATTTTGATTTGCTGAATTCCTACCTCTCCCTCTCTCTTTATTTTTGTTTGTTTGTCTCTCTGTCTCTCTCTCTCTCTCTCTCTCTCTCTCTCTCTCTCTCTCTCTCTCTCTCTCTCTCTCTCTCTGCTTCTCCCTCTTCTTCTCTCCCTACCTCTTCTTCTCTTCCTCCCTCTCCCTCTTCCTCCTTCTCTCTCCCTTCCTCCTACCTTCTCTCTCACTTTCTCCTCTAAAATTCCTTACTTCCCCCCGCTGTTTTTTCCATCTCTCCTGTTCATCAAAATTCGCTCGCTTTAAAACATAGGCCTACAACAAAACATCTGGTTAGGTACCATTCATTTTTATTTCCCAAAAAAAATATTTATAATTAATATCCACAACGTTACTAAATCGTAGACATTTCTTGACATTTCGATTCGCATTCCTGAGACGTTCGATTTTTTTTTTTTTTTTTTTGATTTTTTTTTTTTTAGATTTTATTAATATGTCGAAACGTAGTTCGCCTTTTTTTAAGGTTTGTTTGTCTTTTGTTTCATATTTTGTTTATTTCGTTTTCTGTTTTGATAATGTTGTGTTTTGCTGACTCGGAGGAAGAGATAAAGGAGGTGATAAACGGAAGGGAAGGAAGGGCGGAAGAAAGGAATTAGGATAGGCGGAGAAATAGGGGTAAAGAGGGAGGAGAGAGAGAGAGAGAGAGAGAGAGAGAGAGAGAGAGAGAGAGAGAGAGAGAGAGAGAGAGAGAGAGAGAGAGAGAGACCAAAACAAAGAGACACACTCAACCCAACAACACACGAAAGAGAGAAAGAAGAGAAAAGAAGAACTAAATACAGAAAACCCACAAATACAGCCCAAACACACGAAAGAGACCTGGAACAAAGGCCTCGAAACACCCTTCCTGACGGAGAATCAGCGCACACGCCATCATCTGCTGTTTGCATCCAGACAGGCTCTCCGAGGGAACGCTGAATCATTAGGTGAAAGGAGACCGAGACCGAGTAGGGGTCGATGATTCGTATTTTTTTTGTCATATATTGTAGGCTTGTATTGGAGTGTGTTGTATATATTACATTATATTGTGTTGTACCGTATTGTATTGTGTGGTATATTACATTGTGTTGGTTTATGTTAGATCATGTTGTTTGTATCATATGTCAGGTTATTCTGTACAATTTATGGTGATCATGATGATGATCATGACAATAGCAAGTAAGCTAATGATAATAATAATCATAATTGTAATCATAATAACAACAAAAATTATAATTAAACAGTAACATTAATGGTAACCCAGACGACTGCATCTTCACACAACGACTATTCCACATCTCCCCCCCCCCCCTACCCCGTAATACCCACATGAGACCCTATATAAAATACGACCATGGCACTAACCCAGGGAATCTCATGGCCTTTGGGACCGAAAGCCTCCAGCAGCGACAGCGCCGTACCCAGATATCTCAGAAGCACGCAGGTTTTCTTTTTTTTGTTGAAACTTTTGAATACCGAAAGGTTTATCCCAATGACTTGAAATATCTTTAGGGAACGTCTTAAGGGGAGTTATCTTTTCATTAACTGCAGGAGTAAATGGAATATCTTCGTTTTGGGGAAGGGATGGAGAGGATGAGAGAGAGAGAGGAATGTAGAGGGGAGAAAGGGAGACAGAGAGGAAGAGGGGGGGAGGGAGGGAGACAGAGAGGGAGAGGGGGAGGGGAGAGGGAGACAGATAGGGAGAGAGGGAGACAGAGAGGGAGAGAGGGGAGAGAGGGAGACAGAGAGGGAGGGGGGGGAGAGGGAGACAGAGGGCGAGAGGGAGAGGGAGAGGGAGGGAAGGAGAAAGAGAGAAAGAAAGAAAGCGAGAGAGAGAGAAAGAAACTTACACAGACATACAGACAAACAGAAAGAGAAAGCATATGAAAAAAGTTTCACCCAAAACGAACGAAGTTGACACCGAACCAATACGGAAAACTCGAGTCCTATAATTGGAAGAGAAGCGAGCCAATAAAAGCCTTGAGGTGTTCGAACGTTTCATCTATCCCTTTCTAGGGGGCGGGGGGGGGGGGGGCAGGGATTTATCTATCGATTGTGAGCTGTACGTTTTTGTTTTTTTCAGCGTTTAGTGTTGTTATTATCATTATTTATTATTATTATTAGTAGTAGTATTGTTATTGTCATTGGAATTGTTATTATCATTATTATTTTCATTATTATTATCATTATTATTATTATTATTGTTATTATTATTAGTATCATCGTTGTTATCGTCTTGTGTTCTTGTTCAATAAGGATCTTTTTGAGATATTTTCTCGGGACTAAATAATTATCGCTGTTGTTGTTTCAGCGCAATGATTATGTAATGCACAATTGCACAAAAAGTTCAATGCAATATTCCAAAATGTGATCCTTTTTTCTTCTGTTTATATTAATTTAGATTTTCCATCAGAATTAGCTTTCAGTTCCCTTCTCTTTTCTGTCCAATTTGTTTTTGTAGTAAAGACACACACACACACACACACACACACACACACACACACACACACACACACACACACACACACACACACACACACACGCTGATATATTACATGTATATATATATATATAAAACTCACACATATTTAAGTTCCATCTTCAGCCCGTGCTGTAAACTAAGGACAAAATCGAACCAAAACTTGTGAATTTTATTACAGTGTTAAAAAAAAAAAGAAGACCAAAACGAATCGGGAAATCGTCCTTATTCCACGAGCGCATAAGACCCACTTCAGCACAGCCCCTGAATTCCGGATTCCATCGTGGTGGGCCGTCCCGCTTAGGCCTAACGAATCATACAATTAAGAGAATTTTAGCGTTTAGGAAAATTCTTCGTTGTGTTCATCCCTAAGCGCGTTGACAGCAGGTTGTGGGTTATTTTATCATCGATCTACGAACCTATTTTTATAGTGAAGATTTTTGGGGGATAATTTTTCTATTCAATGTGTGCTATGAATTATATGTTATTTATTTATTTATTTTAATGTTAATGTTTTGTTTAATGAGGTTTTTATACTTATTTTTTGGGTATATAGTTTTCATCATTGCGGGAATATCTTCTTTCATACATCAAAAAAATCTTAGTTTTATTGCGCTATTCGCCTGTTTTCTCTTTTCTCTCTCGTTTGTTTCATTCAAATTTGTCCATTTTTGTTGGACGATATTTACCTTGATGCATTTTTTTTCTTAAAGTTATTGAAGTCGGAGATCTCTTTTTGGATTTAATTAATATCCTTCGTTGTTATACATTTGTTTCTTTATTAATATATGATTTCAGTTTCTATAGTTTCATTTGTTTATATCTTCAGTTTATTTTCACCATTAATATGTATTTTTTTTTTATCAATATGTATTTTCAGGTTTTTTTTTATTAGTATGTATTGCCTGTTTATTTTCTTCATTAGTATATATTTTCAGTTCCATTAAAATAATGACAGCAAATATAATAATTATATTGATAATAAAGAATGTAATGACGAATATTTTTAACGAAATGAAACTGCTTTACTATGCATATTATTATTATTATTATTATTATAATTATCAAACTACCCAAAATAAGAATATCAATTTATTGGGATGATAGTGTAACATAAAAATACAGGCACAAAGAGATATAAATATTTAAAAAGTATTTATATAGTTATTTAGATATTTATGTAAATATTTTAATAATCTGTAAATGAAACTATCACGATTAAAATTTATGTCGATTTTGCTTTATTGCATTTAACAGAGGAATAGCAGTATTGTGATCATTTTATTTCGTGAGAGATTTTTAAGAAATATTCCATGTTTATATCCATGGTATTATCATTGTCGTTATTGTTGTTGTTATTGTTATTGTTATTGTTATCATTATTATTTTTATTATTATTATTAACATTATGATCATTGTTAATATTATCATTACCACTTTTATCATCACCATCTCCCTCGTCATCATTATTATTGATGTTGATGTTATTAATATCATTGTTATTATTATCATTAACATAATTGTTATTATTATCATCATCATTATCATCACCATCATTATTATTATTATTGTTGTTGTTGTTATTATTATTGTTATTTTGTCATTATTGTTATTATCATTATTATTACCATTGTTATTGCTCTTGTTATTATCATTTTGTTATTATTGTTATTATTACTGTTATTATCTTTATTTTCATCATAATCACTATTATGATTATCATTACCTTTATTGTTATTATTATTATTATTATTATTATTATTATTATTTTCATTATGTTTTGTTATTATTATTATTATTATTATAATTTTTTTATATTTATTATTATTATTATTAATATTATTTTCATTATCATTATGTTTTGTTATTATTATTATTATTTTCTTTATCATTATGTTTTGTTATTATTATTATTATTATTATTATTATTATTATTATTATTATTATCATTATTACTACTGTTCTTGTATTGTAATTTTTTTTATTTTGTTATTATGGTTATTGTTATTATTACTGTTATTATGGTTATTGTTATTATTACTGTTATTATCATTCTCATTATTATGGTTATCATTATTATAATTATTATTATTATTATTTTCATTTTTATATGTAGTGATAGTCTAGTTAACATAAATATTTACACAACAACAACAACAACAACAGCAACAGCAATTGAGTCATTTTCTCTCTCTCAAACCGCCGAAGATTTATTATGGAATGGGTTACAACAGATGTAGTTTTCAGTATTGTGTTTAGTCACTCCCACAAAATTATATGTTTGGAAAGCTCGTCGCAATCTATCATTAACATAAAGTTCAATTTTGAGATGAAGGGCTTGATGGGGGGGGGGGGGGGGTATTGTGCATGTGTTTTTTTTTTTTTTTTCTACTGGGTGTTATTATTATTTGTTTTAAATTTTAGATTGTATCCCGTGTACTGAGATCACTGTTGATATAGAGCAATGTAAAGGTAAAGGTCTTCTATATTCTTTCCTCCTTCCATGCCTCTCCTTTCTCCCTTCCCCATCCCTCCATGCCCCTCCTTTCCCCTCCCTCCCTCTTCCTCTCTTTCTCCCTTTCCCCTACATTCCTCCCTCCTTTCATGCCCCTGCCTCTATACCCTATCCTTCCCTTTCCCCCTCTCCCTTTTCCGTTCCCCTCCCTTCCTCCTCTCCCTTTTCCCCCCTTCCCTCCCACTCTCCCATTTCCCCCCCTCTCTTTCCCTCTTCCCCTCCCCCTCTCCCTCTTCCTTCCCCCTCCCCCACTCCCTCTCCCCTTCCCCCTCCCCCTCCCCCCCTCTCCAATTCACCGGAAACGAGCTGAACGTGATATGCGCATAACTCTCTCGGCGATAATCCAAATTTATGCCTCTCGATTGAAAATTACACGATAATAAGCCATTCCCGGTGGCATTCGAGATATATTTATAATCTCCCCCACATTTTTTTATTATTATTAATTTTTTTTTAATTTATCGGTCAGTGGCGGTGTTTTTTTTTTCTTTTTCTTTTTTAAGCTGGTGTCCCCCACTTTTTGCTATTGGCCGGAGGTGTGTACCGACACACTACAAATCTTTATATAACCTCCCTGGACCCGGTTATGGTAATTTTCCAGGAGTAATTACACAACTCTGGGTAGCTACAACGCGTTATTATTATTTTTTTTTTTTTTGTGGGGGCTGTCTGTCGAGCCATATGATAGTCTAATAATAACAGGGTGATTAACTATGGGCGACAGAATTGATAGGAAATTCGGTTTTATTATCGTTTATAAGTAGTGTTCGTGGGAGGGAGGAGGGTGTTAAGGATGAAGGGAGGAGGAGGGTCGAAGAGGAGGAAGGATGTTTAAGCAGGATTTGGGGAGGGGGGGGGGGAGGTGAGGGTGAAGGGAGGAAGAGGCGGAGGGAGGGGGAGGGGGAGGGAAGGGTGAAGGGAGGGGGGAGGGGGAGGGAAGGCTGAAGGGAGAGGGGGAGGGGGAGGGAAGGCTGAAGGGAGGGAGAGGTGGAGGAAAGGGTGAAGGGAGGGGGGAGGGAGGGGGAGGGGGAGGGAAGGGTGAAAGGAGGGGGTGGGGGAGGGGGAGGGAAGGGTGAAGGAAGAGTGAGGATGAAACAGGAGTATGTTGAAGACGTTTTGGGAAAGATGAAACACTCTCTCGGCTTAATAGAAATGGACCGCTATAAGTTCGACTTTTGATAAAAAGCTTTTGTGTTTAGCGTTAATTACAGTGACATATCTTTGCTGTAGGATCAAAAGGCGTTAGTGGCGTAAGACTTAGAACTCTACAACAAACGACCATATTATATACTTAGACGAAATGCTGGGACCCTACCCTGCCAGGAGCTTAATATTAAAAACCTATGCTTAGTGCAAATTTCAAATACCATTTATTCATGGTATCCTACTTTCTATTTCGGGAACTTTTTTTTGCGAATCCACGAGGACAAGGCCTCATGTACGTACCTAACAGTCTTACCCGCTTATATTCATCTGTTATCCGTATTTATGTATGCTTCAGTGTATGGTTAAAAAGTCAACAGATGTCACTAGTGTCAACAGATGTCACTAATGTCAACGGATGTCAGTGATGTCAACGGATGCCACTGATGTCAAAAGATTCGAGAAGGCGGATAAGAGTGAGCTTATTTGCATAACTTCTGATGTTACTTCCTTTCTTCAAGATTATTGCAGTAAACATTCTGAAAGGGATTTTCAAACAATACTAGCTGGCGAATCTGGCAAGAAATAACGAGAAAATAATTAATGTTGATTTGTTATTACTATGATGATGATAATGATGATGATGATGATGATGATGATGATGATGATGATGATGATGATGATGATGATGATGATGATGATCATCATCATCATTACTATTATTATTACTATTATTATAACTATTATTACTTCTATCATTATTTTTGTTTTATTAATACTATGATTATTGTTACTGTTTTCACCATTGTTTTATTATATCATTATTATCATTATTATTATTATTATTATTATTATTATTATTACTTTAAGAATCAAATATTTCACGAGCAAGGCTTCTCGTCAACACCCGAATCCTCATGCTGACGGATGTAGTCCAATACATGCATATATATATATATATATATATATATATATATATATATATGTACATATATATATACATATATATATACACACACTCGTACATAAATGAATCACCAATAATTCGTCAATTCAACAGAATACAGAAACGTACCCTTTTGATGTATGCAGTTTTCAGTCGTCACATCTTTTGCATAAATACCTACATTTAGATACATGCAGCGTATGCAAGGTAATGAGAAGCTTACTGTTATTATCTAAAAAGTGTTCACATATCATATGATTATTCTAGGTAAAGTCTGGGATTTTGAGCAGATATCTTATTTAAATGAACGTAGAAAACTGAAATTGAACTAAATAAAGAAATACTGAAAGTCTTTTCTTGCCTAATAACTCTCCTCTTGTCTGGCATTATACAAATTTACTGTCATTTATAGAAATGAGGATGTATATCATTATGCTTTTTACTCGAAGATAGTGTTCTTTTATGTAGTATATTTCCGCAAAAATGAGAGCTTTACCAACTCGATATGTGAGGCTTCCAATATCAAGTCCATCCCTTGTTTTTTGTCTAAACAAAATTTCTTATCATGACATACACCATTTATCCTTAAACATAGAGCTGTAAGTTCTAAGATACTTTCTGATACATATACACGTTGATCAAAAAGAAAAGATAAAAACATAACTGATAAAATAAAAGAAAAACACATTTTTATAGTCTCTCAGTACAAAGCATTGTATTGTGATTAAATACAATCTTGCGTGTCTAGACTGATCTGTTATATGTTGGGAGCGTGATCACCAGCGAAAGATAATTGTTATCATGAAAGCTTAACGACGACATTATTCAGCAGAACATGGAGCTTCCGGAGTTCTGAAGGGAGGGGGGGGAGGGGGATCTGTGTGAAAACTGTCATCATTCTTGCCTCTAAGCTCTCGGTTTCCATCTTCGTCTGTCTGTCTATCTCAACTTCTCTCTCTCCATCTACTGGTCTCTCCTCTTTCTCATCACTCATCCCCTTCTTCCTCCTTTTCTTCCCTCTCTCTTTCTCCCTTCTATTCTTCCCCTTCCCCTCCCCCCTTCACCTCTTCCACTTTCCTACCTTTCCATCCTTCTCTTTTCCTCCTTCCTCCTTTCCCTTCTCCTCTCTCCCTCCCCCTCTCCTCTCCTCTCCCTTTCCCTCTCCCTCTCCCTCTCCCTCCTTCCCCCTCCCTCTCCCCACTTCTGTTTCATTAAACCTTAATGTTGTACATTTATCAGTAAATTGCTCCTTCAAACTCTGCTTTCAGTCAATTTGCTTCCAAATGGTCTGAGTCTGAGTGACTGATTCATTGAATGAGTGAGTGAATGAATTAATTGATGAATGAATGAATATGTGAATGAGTAAGTGATGAATGAGTGAGTGAATAAGGGAGTGAATGAATGAACGAGGGAACGAGTGAGTGAGTGAATGAGTGAGTGAGTGAGTGAGTGAGTGTGGGAGTGAGTGAGTGAGTGAGTGAGTGAGTTAGCGAGTGAGCGAGTGAGTAAGTGAGTGTGGGAGAGTGGGAGTGAGTTCTCTGTGAGTTTTTTGTGGGGGTCTCAGTGTAACACGGATAGCAGCACGTCACCACATATCAGCTGCCTGTGTTGACTGTAACTACTGGAGGTTGGAAGATGTGCTGCAGATGAAATGAATTAACAGCTGCAAATATCTGATAAAGAAAATACGAGACGAAATACATTTATACATATATACGTATTTACATATAGAAGGACACGCACACACACACACACACACACACACACACACACACACACACACACACACACACACACACACACACACACACACACACACACATACATACACACACACACTTGCACGCACGCACAAAAGCACAGGCACACACACGGACATACAGATGTACATGCAAGAAAAAATATATATATACATACACCGCTGTGTTTATTCATTTAATCGGAAACTTCGTTACTAATAAATTTGTATAAATTTGCATACTTCATTGTTCCAAATATGTTTTGCCTCAACAACTGTTTTAATTCATGTCACGGAAATGGTTAACAACCCCCCCCCCCCTCCCTCTCACGTTCCCTCCTCTTCTCCCCCCACCCCTACCGTGCTCCTCACCCCCCCCCCCCTTCCCTTGTGTTTCCTGACCCTCCCTCTTCACCCGATCATCTTACTCCTACTGATGGGGTTTATAGATCTACCCTTCTCTCGCTTCTCCTCCTTCCACATCTCTCTCTCTCTCTCTCTCTCTCTCTCTCTCTCTCTGTGTGTGTGTGCATGTGTGTGAATCTCTCTATCTCCTGCCCTTTATTCCCTTTCCTTCCCATCTCTCCATCCTTTCCCCCTTCTCTATTCCTCCTCACTTCTTCCCTCCTCCCAACTCTCTTCCTTCACCTCCTTCCTTCCTCTCTTCCCATCCCCTCACCCCCCACCCCAACAAAAGAGAGAGAGAGAGTAAAAAAAAACGAAAAAAATAGATCTCCTAATTTGCATGAGAGGTCCGTTATCTCAGTCTGGCATCTGTCCGGGGTCAAGTACGAGGTCAAAGGTGAAGCAAGACCAAAAAAAAAAAAAAAAAAAGATAAAAAAAAAAAAAAAAAACAGATGAAAACGCGTGTTTCATTTTGGGCGCCGGGCCGTATAAGGGCCGGGCAGCTGCAGGATTTCAAATGGGTCTCGTGTCCTTTTTACAGGAGGGAGGGAGAGAGGGAGGGGGTGGGAGAGAGGGAGGGGGTGGGAGAGAGGGAAGGAGGGAGGGGTCTCTATCGACGCCATCGCCTGACGAAGGGAGAGAGTGATTGTTTTCCATTATGTTTTCTCTTATTTTTTTTAGGATATAAACGCAAGGTGAGAGAGGGAGTTGGAGAGAGAGAGAGAGAGAGAGAGAGAGAGAGAGAGAGAGAGAGAGAGAGAGAGAGAGAGAGAGAGAGAGAGAGAGAGAGAGAGAGAGACAGAGACAGAGACATAGCAGCGATAAATATCAACCGGAAATGAGTTCACGAAGACACCCGAAAGGTCGGCTGTTAATGATCGGAGCAGGATTTACTACAGGAACACAATATATATATATATATATATATATATATATATATGTAAATATATATATATATATATATATATATATATATAGAGAGAGAGAGAGAGAGCATATAATATGACATAATATATATATATGTACATATATATACATATATATATATATATATATATATATATATATATATATTATGTGTGCATGTGTATGTAATAGACCTATGTGTGTGTATGTAATTCAGTGCGTGTATCTACGTGTGTGTTTGTGTTTGAACGCGTGGATCTATAAATGTAAGTTTAAATAAATGCTTCATTAACAAAATTATATTTGTTACCCGTAAGTAGCGGAGGGGAAAGGGGCAGCGGGGGGGGGGAGGGGAATGAGAAGGGCGGAGAAGGTGGAAGAGAGTGGAGTGAAGGAGGACATAGAGTGGAGGGGGAGAGGGGAGGTGTGGGAGGGGGGTAATGTATAGCAGGGGAGGGGGAGAGAGGGAGGGTAGGGGGTTGCAGCTGCGTATCTGCACGTGCAATATCTTTGCGGGGGTTTGCAAGCATGGGGGGGGGGGGGGGCGACGGAGCGCATGCTGTACTTAATGTCATTCATTTATTTATTTAATTTTAAAATCATTTTGTTTATATTGTTTATTATTATTTTTTATTTTCGTCCGTTGCCTGCGAGGGTTCGGGTCCTCTAGATTTTAGGTTTCAATTTTAAGGGGTCGTCTTTTAGGTCCAGATTTTAGGTTTAAATTTTAAGGAGTCTGTTAGTTACAGATTTTAAGTTTGTTTTTTTTTCATTTTAGGGTTTCATTTCGGGCCTGGGGCTTTTCGGCTCAACTTTTTAGGGATCGTAAATTAGGTTAAGTTTTTGGGTTAACTTTTTAGGGATCGGATTTTAGGTTTAAATTTTATAGTAATAATACTGATTGCTATAATAGTAATTATGATCGTAGTAGTAGTAGCAATAGTAAAATAATGATGATAATAATAATAACAATGATAATAATAATATTGATAATGATGATAGTTTTGATAATGTTTATGGCAATGATAATAGTAATAATAATAATATTGATAATAATAATAATAATAATGACAATAATTATAATGATGATAATGCTAATGATGATAATTACACCGAAACAACAGTAATAATGATCTTTACGGTAATATTAAACATGTATTTTTTTATATTTTGTTGATTATAAATAATGCATTAACGATATTGAGATTATTAGAAGATGATCTGATATTCATAAAAATTAAGTATGCAAATTACCAATAACCAGAGAGAGAGAGAGAGAGAGAGAGAGAGAGAGAGAGAGAGAGAGAGAGAGAGAGAGAGAGAGAGAGAGAGAGAGAGAGAGAGAAAGATAAAGAGAAACATAATAAATAAACTGACAAAAAAATAAAAGAAAAACGCAAATACGTTCAAGAGATTTAACATACAAACAAACAAACAAACACAAGCTTTTAGATCAACCGGACTTTTTTATTCGTTTCCCCCCCAAAAAAAAAGAGAGAAAGAAAAAAACAAGATGATGGAAAATTAGGAAGAAATCTCACTTAATTGTTTATTGAAAGAATTAAATCTTATCTCGACCGGTATCTTAATTAATTCTTAGAGCGTGATAAGAATCCTGCCCTCCCCCCCCCCCCTCATCCCCCCTCTCATACCCCCCCCCCCTACCCCTATCCTCCCTCCAGCGCGAGTTGATTCCTCGTTCTGGTTATTAAGCAAGCCAAGAGATGTATGTAATTTCAACCGTTGATAAGATAATTAGTGATTAGTGGCTTAATTTATGGTTTTTTTCTCTCTCCGACGTGATAAAAGGCCCGTGATATCTTTATAAATGAGGCGGAGCTTATCGTCCTCGGATCCAATGCGGAGGAAGGCCTGTGGGAGAAGTCGAGGGAGGGGGGAGGGGGTGGTCCTTCCGGTGAAGAAGAGGGGTTGGGTGGGGGAGAGAGAGAGAGAGAGAGAGAGAGAGAGAGAGAGAGAGAGAGAGAGAGAGAGAGAGAGAGAGAGAGAGAGAGAGAGAGAGAGAGAGACAGACAGACAGAGGGAGAGAGAGAGAGAGAGAGAGAGAGAGAGAGAGAGAGAGAGAGAGAGAGAGAGAGAGAGAGAGAGAGAGAGAGAGAGAGAGAGAGAGACAGACAGACAGACAGAGGGAGAGAGAGAGAGAGAGAGAGAGAGAGAGAGAGAGAGAGAGAGAGAGAGAGAGAGAGAGAGAGAGAGAGAGAGAGAGAGAGAGAGAGAGACGGAAGAAGTGGGGGAGACAGAAATAGGAGAAGAAAAAAAAAACAATAACAATACGAAGAAGAAAAGAGAGAAACAAAGAGAAAGAAAAGAGAGATGTATGAACACGTAAACAGACTGAGAGAGGACAGATAAATATATATATATATTTCAGACATGGCACTGAATAATCTCTCATGATAGTCCAAACACACACTAGGTGTCATAGATGTGCGTGTGAGTGTGTTTCTGCATAAATATGTACGTGCTTTAAAGTCATTAGCTTAAAGTTACTAGTGAACCCACGAAACCGGTATTGCATATATGCGTTTTGTGAGAATTTCTTACTTAACGTATTAAGTTCAAACTTGTGACAAATTTTGCATCGGTGCGAATGTGTACGACATAACTGGCTCTATATCGGTCGATACAACAATGAAGAAAAATTTATGAAATGATGACGGATTTACCTTTGCAGCCCAAGAGATAGATTTAACCTGAACATTGCCGTAATCTACGTTAGGGATATAACGAAAGGGATATAGTCGTAAGGAAGAAAGAGTCGTAATCTCCGTCAGAAAGGGATAGAGTCATATCCGTTAAATATATAACGAAGAGAAAATATAGTCTCAACCGGTCAGATATATTCATCACGCTGGAAGGATATCCAATCCCTGCTTCACCTCTTTTCACCGACCTACATCCTATACAATTTGCAAAGAACATCCTCAGTGGCATTCATAGAATATGGTGCTATAGTTCTCTACTGCAAGACGTGGCTGAACATATAACATATTATTCAGCTTCTTTGAACTGAGCTCAATGTGGCATGGCAGTCTCTATGGCATGAACGCGGCACATGTCACAGTGTTCCAATTATGATGTTGGGCGTGATGAGTCACTGTTCCTAACAAAGGTCAAAGGTCAGGAAACGTAGGGAGTGACGGGATGGAAGCGTGATAAATAGAGTCTTACAAATGAATAAATATTGTGGAAAAGATTGCTGGTCACATATTATTTTTATTGAAAGGTAGAGTATGAGTATAAGTGTAAACAAAAAAAGTAGGTTTGACGAGTATTTGGAAGAAGATATTGGATGGACAGAAAGGGAGGGGTTGAAGAGAGGGAGGAAGAGGGAAGGGGAAAGAGGAAGGCGAGGGAAAGAATGACAGGTAAGTTGAAAACAAGGATAAACATTCGAAGTTAACAAGAAGATAAACATTCTAAACATTCAAACATGAATATTCTATTCTAACAAAAATAAGGACAAATATTCTAAAATGGTAAATGTATGATGAACTGTGAGGCACATTCCTCGTGAACAGGGAAATATACTATCAAACACAGAAATGCTGTAATATGGTAGACCGGTATTTCTGGCAATAGAATATGCTATCATAAACAAACTTCTATAATAAATCAAACAGTACAGACCTTGATTACAGTGATGTGTGTGTGTGTGTGTGTGTGTGTGTGCGTGTGTGTGTGTGTGTGTGTGTGTGTGTGTGTGTGTGTGTGTGTGTGTGTGTGTGTGTGTGTGTGTGTGTGTGTGTGATAGCCAACTATCAGGGAATTGAGAAAAAAAAAAAAAAACGAAAAAAAATATTATAATGCCTTAAAATGACCCTCAGAGTCATCACACCAAATTCAGTAAGTAAGTGGATGAACACACAGATGAATAAATAACAGAAAATCAAAATAAAAAAATGTAGAAAATAACATAGACAGAGAAACAGAACGCAAGCATACATCACCAGCGCGTTTAGAAGCTGACGCAAGGGAGATGAGATGCCAGGATGCTGTGGGATGGAGATGATGGCAAGGTGCAATTTCAGTAATTGGAAAATGGGAACAGGACTGGGGGTAGGAGGGGTGGCTCGAGGTTGGGGAAATGAGGTCGAAGGGTTGTTGGGGAGGGGGTTGGAGTGGGGAGATAAAAGGGGAGAGGGAGAGAAGGGAAGGAAGGGAGTACGAGGGGATTGGGGGAAAGAGGAAGGGGAGAGGGTAGGGAGGAAAGGAGGGAAGGAAGAGATGGTGAAAGAGGAGAGGGAGGAAAGGAAGGGGAGAGGGGAGAAAAGAGGGAACTCAAGGAAGTGAATACTGAGAGAAAAAGAGAGAAATGAATAAAGTAAACAAGTGGATGGGAGACGAATAATTATGAATAACGGAACACCCAACGTCGACAATGAACGACTCAACAGTACAAACGTAAACAAAAAACAGACACTCGCTAAAAACAAACAGAAAATAAAACAAAATACATAAGCAAACAGACCAAAACTAAGAGAAAAAAACAGACGAAATCCTCTGTACGAACTCATTAAGATCTCATTATGTCTGACGTTAGTTTATATAAGCTTGATCGCGGTCCACTATTATTTCTTTTTATTCTTCTAAATAAACAAAAAGGGTCCTTTTGGCAGTGCTGTTTGTCCTCTGCGTGCACGTTAATGTCTCTCCATATTACAAACCCCTTCATGCAGTAGCACCGTGTACAGAACCTTGCATGACAGTTTGTGCATGACGGTATTGAAATAAAGATGAAGGGAAGAGAGAAGTAAGCGAGGGGTTCGGAGAAAGAAAGGAAGTGAGGAAGACGACAAGAGAGGGATAAGATGTGATAAAGACTAAGATATGACGGGTATATGGACTCAGTGTGGTGTTCGTTAGGCAGCTGTCACACCGTTATCGTGTGTTATCGGACGAGGATATTTGCATTAACTACTTCTATAAAATGTTTTGTCATTTTTATGTTTGTTTGTTTTTCTTTACAAACAGGGACACATATCTATTTGTATTTGATTGTCGATTTCTCGGTCTGTTTTTTAAGTGTATATATGTGTGTGTGTGTGTGTGTGTGTGTGTGTGTGTGTGTGTGTGTGTGTGTGTGTGTGTGTGTGTGTGTGTGTGTGTGTGTGTGTGTGTAGTGTAATTTTTTTTTTGTGTGTGTGTGTGTGTCTGTTTATGCGTGTGTGTCTGTAATTGTTTTTGTATGTCTGTGTATTCTCCATATTTTCTTCATTTTCCTTATTTCTCTCTTCACGATGTACCCTTTCTGAAAACCGTACCCAAATCCCCTCTCAGTACAGACGAGGAAAGGGACACGTGTAGAGCGCATACAGACGACCTCTGTGTGTCATGATTTATAAACCTCGGCCTGACAGTTTAAAGAATATGAATCATGTCCCTGCAAAGGACTGAGAACGTAAATTTATATACACTATACTATATGTGTGTGTGTGTGTGTGTGTGTGTGTGTGTGTGTGTGTGTGTGTGTGTGTGTGTGTGTGTGTGTGTGTGTGTGTGTGTGTGTGTGTGTGTGTGTATAACATACATCCTCACCATCACCCTCTTCACCATCCTCATCCCCATCACCACTCTCACCACCAATGGACAGTGAATAATTTGTCTCCCTCTCCCATAGGTAGACGGAACCAGCGCCCTTGACCAGAGGTAGGTCTCACGCCGGCCGGAGCCTCGGGTCTGAGCAAGGAATGGATGCTTGTGCGTTATTAATGTTGTTGTTGTTGTTGTTGTTGTTGTTGTTGTTGTTGTTGTTGTTGTTGTTCCTATTGTTGGTGAGTTGTTGATAATTATCATTA
Source organism: Penaeus chinensis (assembly GCF_019202785.1). NCBI lineage: Eukaryota > Metazoa > Arthropoda > Malacostraca > Decapoda > Penaeidae > Penaeus > Penaeus chinensis. The sequence goes on along the minus strand of NC_061819.1, from coordinate 1,508,059 downwards.
TTGTTATTGTGTTTATTGTTATTACTGTTATTATTATTACTATTATTGTTGTTGTTGTCATTATTATTATTATTAATATTATCATTGCTATGATTATAATTAATATTATTATCGGTCTCATTATTATTGTAATTATTATTGTTATTAGTAGTAGTATAACTGTCATTATGATTATTATTGTTATTATTATTATTATTATTATTATTATTATTATTATTATTAATACACACACACACACACACACACACACACACACACACACACACACACACACACACACACACACACACACACACACACACACACACACACACTCACTCGCGTCAGTCCAATTAATTCCACGAGAGGCGAGAGGGAGGGACGGAGAGGGAGAGAAAATTCGAGACATTTCCTGCTGAGAATTCTCAAAGAGATTTCTGAATAATTAATCTGATCGACGACGCGTTGGACGGCAGCGGAGATTCGTCGGTCGCTGTGTGGTTGTGGGGTTGATAGGCTGGCTGTTTGGTTGGGTGACTGGTTGACTGAGTGACTGGTTGACTGAGTGACTGGTTGACTGAGTGACTGGTTGACTGAGTGACTGGTTGACTGAGTGACTGGTTGACTGACTGCTTAGTTGGCTGAGTGATTGGTTGATTGGCTGATTTTAAGGATGACTGAAAAGAAGAAGAATAAGAGGAGGAGGAGGAGGAGGAGGGGGAGGAGGAGGAGGAAGAGGAAGAGGAAGAGGAAGAGGAAGAGGAAGAGGAAGAGGAAGAGGAAGAGGAAGAAGAAGAAGAAGAAGAAGAAGAAGAAGAAGAAGAAGAAGAAGAAGAAGAAGAATGACTTAGGTAGTTATGTGTATACGGTTGACTGGGATTTGTCTTTCTTTCTGGTTCGCTTGTTG
>NC_061819.1:1504549-1507073 GCF_019202785.1 Penaeus chinensis | reverse complement strand
AACTTTGCCATAATCGAAAATCATTTACATAAAAAAAAGATTGACAAAAAGTGCCTCACAATTTGGGTGTTTCTACTTCTTCGAACCTTATGGAGAGTTGACGTCGACCCTGACTTCGGCTCCACATTGAAACCCCATTATGGTCCGGGCACTTAGCCATATTAAGTGTTCGGGTATATTACCCCCGCGTCTCGGCGTTTGACAAGCCAAATCCCAGGGAAACGAACACGCCCTTGGTGATTGCACGTCTTCGCCAAACCTTTAATGGAATCGGACACGACTTTTAGGAAAGCAGAGAAAAAAGGAAGAAAAGAAGAAGAAGAAGAAGAAAGAGAGGAGGAGGAGGAAGAGAGGAGGAGAGGAGGAGAGGAGGAGAGGAGGAGAGGAGAAGAGGAGAAGAGGAGAAGAAGAGGAGGAGAGGAGAAGAAGAGGAGGAGGAGAAGAAGAAGAAGAAGAAGAAGAAGAAAAAAAAAAAGAAAAAGAAAAAGGAGAAGAAGAAGAAGAAGAAGAAGAAGAAGAAAAAGAAAAAGAAAAAGAAAAAGAAAAAGAAAAAGAAAAAGAAGAAGAAGAAGAAGAAGAAGAAGAAGAAGAAGAAGAAAAAGAAAAAGAAAAAGAAAAAGAAAAAGAAAAGAAAAAGAAAAAGAAGAAGAAGAAGAAGAAGAAGAAGAAGAAGAAGAAGAAGAAGAAGAAGAAGAAGAAGAGAAGAGGAGAGGAAGAGGAGGAGGAGAAGAATAAGAAGAAGATGGAAGAGGAGGAGGAGGTGGAGAAGAAGTAGAAAAATAGAAGAATATGAAATGGAAGAACATTTTAAGACATAACAATATATATATGTATATATAATAATTATTGCAAACAAGAAAACAATAACAAAAACGTATCTTTTATAACACCAAACAAATAACAAAAACAAGGAAAGGTAACAAATAAGAAAAACAAGAAAGAAGATAACCAATAAAATAATAATAATAATAATGATAGCAAGAAAAAACATTAACAGGCACCACAACACTTCCATATTGTTGCAAATAATAGGAGATTCAATAAGGACTTTGCCTTTATAATGACAACATACGGTCTCCTTTGTGTAGCCATATATAGGGGGGAGGGCGGTGGGGCGAGGCGGGGGAAGGGGGGGGGGGGGCAGGCGTGTGTGAAGAATCGCCTTTTTGGAATTTTTTGCTTTAAATGGAGCTCTGCTTTGTGTAGCATTTTTGCCAGTATTATTGGTCTTCTTGTCGGTGTGCTGTCAAGACACTTGGTAATATATATATGTATATATGTGTGTGTGTGTGTGTGTGTGTGTGTGTGTGTGTGTGTGTGTGTGTGTGTGTGTGTGTGTGTGTGTACACACACACTCAAATATTTGTATCTGTATCTGGGTCTCTCTCTCTCTCTCTCTCTCTCTCTCTCTCTCTCTCTCTCTCTCTCTCTCTCTCTCTCTCTCTCTCTCTCTCTCTCTCTCTCTCTCTCTCTCTCTCTCTCTTTCTCTTTCTCTCTCTCTCTCCGTCTCTCCTTCTCCCTTCCTCCCTCTCTTTGTTCTGTCAAATGTTTATTTTTCTTTTATTGTGATAAAGAAAGAAAGAAAGAATGACTGAAAAGAAAGAAAATAAAGAAATATATATTTTCTAAGGCTGTTATTATCAAACCCGCATTTGAAATTCCGTCTCGCCGGGAGGGGGGGGGGGGGGGACGGGCATGGCCTACGGCGGTGGGGGGGAGAGGGAGGGGAGAGGAAGGGAGAGGGAGAGGGGGGAGGGAGGAGGGAGAGAAGGGAGAGGGGGAGGAAAAAGGGGGGGAAGGAGAGGAGAAAAGGGGGAGGGAGTGGGAGAAGGAAGAGAGGGAGATGAGAGAGTGAAAAGAGAGAGAGAGCAGAGAGAGAGAGCAGAGAGAGAGAGGGAGGGAGAGGGAGGGAGAGGGAGGGGAGGAACCTCTCTGGAATTTTCTCGTTAGGTCCGATTGCTGTTAATGCTCTTGTTATTGTTATTTTCTCGTTTCTTTTCTCTTCCATTTCTTTTTGTTATGATTGTAATTATTTCTGTTGGTTGCCGTTATTGCTTTTATTGATATTGTTTTTTTTATCGATATTGCTATTAATTTTTTTTTCTCCGAGATTGTATTATTAGATAGTATTTTTTCGAGCATGGTTATCATTAGTATTACTATTCTAGAGTAGATATCTTATCACTATTATCTTCATCATTATCATGTAGTTTTCAGTAGTTTCTCTATCACCATTACTCTTCCCTCACTATGACCCCTCCCCCGCCCCCGTCACCAGCGCCCCGCCCTGACCGCTCCGTCTCCCCCGCAGGTACATCCACAGCAAGGAGAAGCCGTTCAAGTGCAGCGAGTGCGGCAAGGGCTTCTGCCAGAGCCGCACCCTCGCCGTCCACAAGATCCTGCACATGGAGGAGTCGCCGCACAAGTGCCCCACCTGCGGCAGGAGCTTCAACCAGCGCAGCAACTGAAGACGCACCTGCTCACGCACACGGACCTCAAACCGTACAAGTGCGCCACCTGCAGC
>NC_061819.1:1470553-1480553 GCF_019202785.1 Penaeus chinensis | reverse complement strand
TATTTCGCTCTTGCTCTTTCTCTCTCTTTTCTTTGTGTGTGTCTCTGTCTGCCTCTCTTTCCTTTTATCTCTCTCTCTCTCTCTCTCTCTCTCTCTCTCTCTCTCTCTCTCTCTCTCTCTCTCTCTCTCTCTCTCTCTCTCTCTCTCTCTCTCTCTTTCTCTCTCTCTCTCTCTCGCTTTCTCTCTCTCGTTTTCTCTCTTTCTCTCTATGTCGCCTTCACTTATTCTCTCTCTCTATCTGTATGACTCTATTGTCATTCTCTCTCCCTTCCATTCTTTTCTCTCTCCCTTTCTTCCTTCTCACTCTTTCCTCTCTTTCCCTCCCCGCTCCCAAGCTCTCTCTTGTCTGAAACTCTCTTGAATTCCCTTCTAATTGCATATGCTCCCCCCTTCCCCCTCCCCCCTGCCCTTGCCATTCACTCTGCTTCCTCCTCTCCTCCCCCTCCCCCTCTCTCTTCCCCTCCTCCTCCTTCCCCCTCCTTCCTTCTCTTTCTCTCTTTCCCTCCCCCTCTTTCCCTCTCCTTTCTTCTCTTTTTGCCTTCTCCTCCTTCTCCCTCTTTTCTTCTCCTTTTCTCTTTCCCTCCTTCTCCTTCCTCTCTTTCCTTCTTTTTCCTTTTCTCTTTCTCAAAAATATTTCGTGCTCTTCTTCTCTTTCTCCCTCTTCCTCCTTCGCCGTCCTTTCATCTCCTTCCCATTCTCTTTCTCCTTCGTTCTTCCTCTCATTTATTTCCTTATTCTCCTTCTTTATTCCCCTTCCTCCTCTATTCATCTCTTCCTCTTTCTCCTTTCGCTTAATCCTTCTTCTTCCCCTTTCTCTCCTCTCTCCTCTACCCTTTATCTCCTCCCTCTCTTCTCTTTTATTCCTTTTTCCCCTTCCCCTCTTTAACGATTTTCCTTCTTCCTCTCTCCGTATTTATTCTTTCTTCCTCTCTTCCCTTTTATTCCTTCTTCTCCTTTTCCTCTTCTACCCTTTTCCTCCTTCCTTCCTTCTCCTTTATTCCCTTTTCCCCTCCCCCCCCCTCATTCGCTCCCTGCACATCCGTTCTTGATTATGCAAACTTGCAATCTTCCCGCCCACTGACTGTGCATCCCCCCCCCCCCCCTCTTCGCCCCTCCCCTTCTATCACCGTTATTAATTTCTGCATTTTCCCCATCATCATTAATTATGGGCGTCCTCCCCTCCTCCCCTTTCTCACCCTCTCTCTCCTTTTTCTTCATTCTCCCTCCTCCTCTTCCTCCTTTTTTTTTATTTTCCTGTTCTAAGATTTCTTATCTTCCTGCTCTTCTCTCATTTACTCTATTATTTCCCGTTCATCTCTGGTTCTGTCTTTCTCTGTCTGTCTGGCTCTCTTTCTCTCTCTCTCTCTCTCTCTCTCTCTCTCTCTCTCTCTCTCTCTCTCTCTCTCTCTCTCTCTCTCTCTCTCTCTCTCTCTCTCTCTCTCTCTCTCTCTCTCTCTCTCTCTCTCTCTCTCTCTCTCTCTCTCTCTCTCTCTCTCTCTCTCTCTCTCTCTCTCTTCCTCTCTTTCTTTCATATTTCTACGCCTTCATTTTCTCTTTTCCACATCTCTCTCCACCGTTCACTTTCCGCCTAATAATAAACATAATGATAATAACAATGATAATGATAACCATATGGATTTTCCTACTACTAATACTAATGATAATAAAGATAATGCTAATAAAAAAATGTAATAATCATGATGAGGAAACAAATCAAATGAATGACGATAGCAAATAGTAATGATAGTAATAGTAATAATCCAAATGAAATATAAAAAAAAAAACATGATAATAACCAGTGATAATAAAAATGATAAGGAAAATAATAGTATCAATAATAAGAAGAATTATATGGATATCGATAACAATAACAATAATAATGATAATAAAGAGAATGAGAATGATAATAATATAAATAACGATAATAGTAATACTATTAGTGATAATGAAGATGATAAAAGTAATAATAATGATGATGAAGATGATGATGATGATAATAATAACAATAACGACAAGAAAGAATAAGATTAATAATAATAACAATAATGATGATTATAATATAAATAATAGTGATAACTGTAATAGTAATAATAGTAAGAAGAAGAAGAAAAAGAATAATAATAACAATAATAATAATAATAATAATAATAATGATAACGATAATTATGATGATAATAATAATAATAATAATAATAATAATAATAATAATAATAATAATAATAATAATAATGATAATAATAATAATAATAATAATAATAATAATAATAATAATAACAACAACGTTTCCGGCCCAAATGTGGTGCGTTTCCCTGGCGTTTCTCCGGCGTCGTTTTGCGCGTCCGTCGTGATGAAAGAGACTTGGTTGGGGCGACGGTCCTCTCCTCGGGCGCGCGGGCTTCCGGAGGTCGGTTGTTTTTTTTCGTTTTTTCGTCTTTTTGAGGGTTATTTTGCTTTTTTTTCGTCCTTTCGTATTGGAGTGATATATATATATTTTCGTTTTGAGGCTGATATTTTTTTTTTCTTCTGGTTTTCCGTTTTTTTTGTATTTCTAATAAAATTGTTCGTATCATTTTGTCGTGTTTTGGGGGGTGTTATTTTTTCGTCCATTAGTTGGGTTTTTTTCGTTGTCTTTTTGATTGTTTTCCTTTTTTTATTTGTTTCCGTTTCTTTCATTGTTTTTCTTCGTTTTTTTTTTTTTTTAGTTTTTTTTTTTTAGTTTTTGGGGTATTTTCTGTTTTCTGTTTTTGTCGTTTTATTTTTAATTTAATTTTCTTTGTTTTCGTTTTATATATATTTTCTATCTTTTTCTTTAATGGATCGTTTATCGTCAGAGTTTCAGGCGTGTTTCCTTATCATTTATGTTTATTTATTTATCAATTTTTATTCATTATATATGTTTTTTTTTTGTTTTGTTTTTTTGAGGGGGTCTAGGTATCTACAATTTTCTCTTCATTTATCTCTTCATTTACTTGTTTGTTTGTTTGTGCTGTTATATCAATTATCTATCGATCGATCTAGCTATCTATTTAATGACTTAATTACTTATTTTTGTATGTTCGTTCTCGGGGAATTTTGTTCTCTCTTTCTCTCTAATTTATATTATCTTTCGTGTCTTTCTATCTATCAATCGGTCTATCGTGCATAATTTCTCTCTCTGTTTCTCTGACTGTCTATCTGCTTACCTGTCTACTTGTCTTCTGATAATCATCTTATGATGATCTCTCTCTGTCTGTCTATCTATCTCTCAAACTCTCTCTCAATCTCTCTCTGTCTCCGTCTTTTTTCTCTCTCACACTATGTCATTCTCTCTCTCTCTCTCTCTCTCTCTCTCTCTCTCTCTCTCTCTCTCTCTCTCTCTCTCTCTCTCTCTCTCTCTCTCTCTCTCTCTCTCTCTCAGCTTTCATTAATAAAGTTATCAGATCCAAAGGAATCGTTTAAAGCAATTTCTATTTAACTTCAATTTGTCAGAGGATTACATTCTGGCTAAAGAAAGGAGATAAAAGAAACAAGGAAAATAAATCTAGTTGTTTCCAAAACACGAGGCGCCTGCATCTTATTATTCAACATCTGCTCTTTGTGAATATATCGATATGTTTGTGTTTCTTTGTCTCCGTGTGACATGTTTTTCTTTTTCTTTTTCTTTTTTTGGTATGACGGATTTCCTTTTGTTTTTTGTTTGTGATAGGATCTTTGTTTGCTTCTGTTATGTGCGTTTGTAGGTGAGTTTTTTTTATAGAATGTCTTTGTGTGTATGTGTGTGTGTGTGTTTGTGTTTGTGAGTATGTATGTGTGAGTCTGTGTGTATGTGTGTGTGTGTGTATATATGTGTATGTGTATGTGTGTACGTTTATGTGTGAGTGAATGAGTGAGCGAATGAGCCTTTTATCGATTGTTGGTGTGTGTTTTTAGTCGATATACTTTCTCTGTTCTTCGTCTGTTTTAGTGTAAGTTCTTTTTTCCTTCAGATTTCCTAATGATTCACAATAATGATTCGGTGACTTTACGTCTATGGCATGATATGTGTGCAGGTGAGAGCTCATCGGCCTCCATCGATATGTAAATGTGACGAGTGCAGTATGCTATTCATTCTTATGCCGGTGATTATTGCAAATACGAAAAAAATGTTTATGTGATCATATAAGAATGGCAAAGAGACAGAGAGAGGGAGAAAGAGGGAGAGAGAGAGAGACCGAGAGAGAGAGAGAGAGAGATAGAGAGAGAGAGAGAGAGAGAGAGAGAGAGAGAGAGAGAGAGAGAGAGAGAGAGAGAGAGAGAGAGAGAGAGAGAGAAGAGAGAGGCAGACAGACAGACAGAGAGAAAGAGAGGAAGAGAGGGAGGGGGGGGGGGGGGAATCAAAAAGAATAGAAAGATAATTAACAAATAAAATATAAAAATGGATTACTTCCTTCGACCTGTTAAAATTTCCAAACAAGAAATTAAAACGTAAAACTATTTTTATAATAAGACGTCACTCAACTTTTGATAAGAATATATTTTCATAAGTATATAGGAACTTCTTAATTCTTGTTTTTGTTATTATTATTATTGTTTTTGTCATCATCATCAATACTATCATTATCACTACCGCTCTTATATAGATTTTCACCATTACAAGTATTATTATTGTTGTTTTTTTTCAAAATTGTTATATTAACATTAGCGTCAATATTATCACTATTACAAATAATATTATTGTTGTTGCTGTTATTTATATCATCATTACCATAACCATTATTATCATAATCAACATTAACATCAATGTTATTAACATCATTATTGATATTGTTGTTATTATCATTAGTTTCACTCGTCTTATTATTAGGCTATTATCATCATCATCATCATCATAATTATCATTGTCATTATTACCAGTACTTACTATTATTATTGTTGCTGTTACTATTTTTATTATTATTTTTATTATCAATATTATTATCATTATTATTGTTATTATTATTATTATTATTATTGTTATTATTATTATTATTATTATTATTATTATTATTATTATTATTATTATTATATTATTATTATTATTATCATTATTATTATTACTGTTATTATTATCATTATTATTATCATTAAAAATATTATGAGGATTACTACTACTACTATTATTATGATTATTATTATCATCATCATCATCATCATTATTAATTATTATTATTATTGCTATTGCTATTATTATTATTGTTGTTGTTGTTGTTGTTATCATTACCATCATTGTTGTTATTATTATTATTATTTTTATTATTATTATTATCATCATCATCCCTGCTATCATTCTTACCATTATTCCTATGACCATTATTATAATTTATCTTCGTTTTCCTTCCCATCCTTTTCTTTTTCTCTTTCATTCCACTGTTATCTGATGTAAATGAAGATATGTAAATAATGTAACAAATGTAAACGAAGATATGTGATGTCAGTCATATAGTTCTGTAATGACTCATAATGTCTATTTTATTTGAATTGCTTAAGAAGGTAGAGAGAGAGAGAGGGGGGGGGGGGGGTAAGATGATTGTTATTTCATCATTATCATCATTATCATTGTAATCAGGTATAGGAGTATTATTATGATGATTATAATCACTGTTGTCATTATCATTATTGCTATCATTATCATCGTCCTTATCATCATCATTATCATCACCATTCATCATCATTATCAGTATAATTACCATTATCATTATCAGTATAATTACCATTATCATTATCATCATCATTATCATTATAATCATCATCATTATCATCACCATCAGTATTATTGCTGCGATTATCATTATCGTTGTCATTATGACTGTCAATCATCATATTCATTATTAGTGTCATTACTTTTATTACTCTTCCTATTATTCATCTCTGTTCCTCTCCTTCCCCCCTTTCTCCCCTCCCCTCCCCCTTCCTCCTTGACCCCCCCCCCCCCTTAACTCTTACGTGACCGGAAGTGGACTGAGATAAGGCCATCCCACTGCCATCTGTCGGATATAGCTATCACTTACTATTTTCCGTTTGTCTGTCTCTTCGTCTGTTTCGTATCCTATCTGTATATTTCGTGTGTGTGTTTTTTTTTTTGTTTTTTTTTTTTTTGTGTATCTCCTTTTCTGTTGTTGCATGATTTTTATTGCTGTTCATTAATATTTTTGTAATTGATATTAGTGGCAGTAATATCTTTTTTTATTGATATTATTGTTAAGATCATTATCAATATCATTATTAGCATCATTATTAAAATCATGATTAACTTCATCATTCTCATTGTTATTCTCATTCTCATTATTATCATCATCATGTTATAATAATCTTTATTGTCATCTTCATTATCATCATCATTATTATCCTTGTTATCATTATTGACACTATTGTTATTATCATCACCCTTATACTTATCATTATCATTATGTTATTATCACTGTTATCATTACCATTATTATTATCATTAATATTATTATTATCATCATTATTATTATTATAATTTTTGTCATTATCATCATTGTTATTATTATTACTATTATTTCTAGCACTTTTATTATTATTACCATTATTACTATCATTATTATTATCATTATTATTATTATTATCATTATCATTATCATCATTATTATCGTTGCCACCAATATCATTATCATCATAATTATAGGTTACTGCAACATCACTATCAAGGAAATGATCTGTATTATAATCATTAACATTATTAACATCAATATTTCTGTTTCGTTGTCATAGAGCACCAACATACACGTGCATGTTATATACCGTAGGGAATATACCGTGACATTATATTCTGCCTTTCTTTTCTTTTCTTCTTTTTCCTTTTTTTTTTTCTTTTTTTTTTTTACAAAATGTCATCTATTCATTTCATTTTCATCGAACCAAAAAACAACTTTCAGCTTTTGCAATCTTTCAACACCTCTTACCCGCAAATTGTAATTTTTATTTTACTGATATCACGTTTAATTAACTCGTATTTATATAATTAAGACAACATAGGCTTTCATATAATTAGAACTTAAAAATAATTGCAGTTCTTTATATATAAATGGTATACAGTATCCATTCAAATACTTAGAACGATTTAAAACATACATATAATAAAAAAAAAAAAAAATAGAACTTTCATATCACTGAAATCACACAAAATTAGACTGATAACATTATTCTCGATCAATAAAATTCAGTGTCTCTTGTCCGACAACAAGAACTCTAAATTCAAAACCGGTTCTTATGATAAATATTCATAAAGGTCTCAAAATAGTCCTTTGGAGACGTAGTGGGTCATAACAGACCCTTTTCTGCAAATCTCGTTTTGCACTCTGTTCTAGGAGTTCGGAACTTTCATCTAATTAGAAAATAATTGATAATTAAAAACAACTTCTCACAAATTCTTCATTCTGTAACAGGCATGCAAATTAGCCGCATATATATATATATATATATATATATGTGTGTGTGTGTGTGTGTGTGTGTATGTGTGTGTGTGGGTGTGTGTGTGTGTGTGTGTGTGTGTGTGTGTATGTGTGTGTGTGTGTGTGTGTGTGTGTATGTGTGTGTGTGTGTGTGTGTATGTATGTATGTATGTATGTATGTGTGTGTGTGTGTGTGTGTGTGTGTGTGTGTGTGTGTGTCTGTGTGTGTGTGTGTGTGTGTGTGGGTGTGTGAGTGTGTGTGCGTGTTGAAAAAAAATATATAAATGAGAATGAATATTTCCACAACACACCCAAAGGAAAGTGTATTTCACGCGCATCGATTATATATTCACCAGAAATACACAAAACTCTGAGTGTGTATCTGTATACATATTGATAAGCGCATGATCCTTAATTTCCTCCTCTTCATTTTCTGTCAAATCTGAAATATAGTTGCAAATTTATTCTACGCAACTGACAATTTGCAAATCAATGTTGTCGTTATTAATCTGATCCTCAATCACTTGTTCTGGGAATCTAACCATTAACCTATTACAAACAGCATTGCAAGAAAAAACATGTCCTAATTTCACTTATATATATCCATCTATCAAATCAGTTATAATATATATCAATCAGGTTCTTCGATAACAGATCCGTTGGTAGAAACAGGATTTGAAATGTCGATAAAATGTACATTTGTTGATAATCTAATTCTTCTAAACAGTTTGATATAAATATTTTTTTAGAAGACTATCAACGCTGTTTGTATGAGCATGAACCTTTATATTACTTTTATTATTAGTTACAAGCTTGTCATTCCCATCGTCTTTATCATTGTTACTATTATTATGATTTTTATATAAATTATAATTATTATTATTTTTATTATTATTGTGTTTATTGCTGTTGCTATTGTTATCATAATAATAATAATAATAATAATAATAATTATTATTATTATTAGTATTATTACTTATCATTATTATAATTATTGTCATTCTTATTATTATCATTATCATTATTCCTATCATCATCATTATCCTCATCATCACTATTTCGATTATTATTATCATTATCACGAACTGAAACCCTTAAACTTTCCTGAATCTCCCAGTCCCTCTCTAAACTTCTTTTTTTTTCTAAACTTCAATAATTTTACAATAATATCAAACTACACTCCTGATTAAACCGAATCATTTGCAACGGATTTCATATGCAAATTAGAGCTTGTAAAAAAAAAAAAATGTTGTGAATAAGCAATCATATTTGTTCCTTCTAAGGCAAGTTGTGAGGTTTATAGTTCGAGGTTAGTTTAGCTGTGGCTCTTGGCTCTAAACTCCTGAATTTCTTGTTAGGAGATTTGCGGCCAAATAGGGACACACACACAGGCACTCATATATTTTTTACTCAGTCAAACGCTCATACTCACACATTTACTCACTCGTACACACACTCACATACATATTTACTCACTCATATACACATACTTCCATACATATTTACTCATTCATACACACAATCACATATTTACTAACTCATGCTTACACATACACACATATATACTAACTCATACACATACACACAAACACGCCCGCATACACATGTATATGCTGGCATACATACACATAAATACACACATACATCCATTTACATTACATGGACGTACGCATACGGACACAAGTAGACATTCTGGCGTACATACATACATACATACCTTCTGGCACACATACATACATAGGCACATCCACACACTTTCACATTACGGTTCCAATGTTCGGTCCAACTGCATTCATTCAGTACACAAATATATGCTTTCAAATGTAAACACGGCAAGATAAGTTATTTGGTAACATGGTAAATATACCCACAAAGAGTAAGGTATTCAGTAAACGTTAATTATATAATCATTAGGGTTGAAATTCCGTATTGGTGTGAGTATGTACACACACACGCACACTTACACACACACAAAAAAAATTTCTTTACTTTTTCTTGTTCTCATGTGTGTTTTTTTATTATTTATTTATTTTCTTCTTCTTCTCTTTTTTTCTATTATGTTTTTATTTATTATTATACTACATTTTCGTTATAAATTTGAGGGTTGGGATGAGTTGTGTACAAACGCTCTTTACGGTAATTTGATAAACGTTTTCAATCATAAGATCAGTAATGGTACAATTAAACACGAACAAGACGCCATTACAAACAATAATAGATAATAAGAGAACGAAAAAATGAAAGGGCAACACAAGCTATGAAGAAAAAAAATCCACGACGTTTCGACTATGTTCGTACCATTTTCGGGTAAATCAAGGGAACGAATATCTCTTGGAAATGAGACTAGCTGAGGGATTTTTCATTAACGCGTTCAAGTTATTGGCAGTTTATAGAAATGTCAGTGGTACTGTACATATGCATAGACAATTACTCAGAAACATAAATTGATTAATGTCTGATGTTTCGACAACATACTCCATTTCAGATATTTGTTACAATTACTTATATTATCATTATCATTATTACTAGTACAATTATCTTTGTTATTATTATTATCATTTTCATTATTGTTGTTATAATTATCTTTATCA
>NC_061819.1:1435553-1445553 GCF_019202785.1 Penaeus chinensis | reverse complement strand
GAGGAGAAATTTCCAGAATCTTTCGTGAGAAATCTAGGATATTTTTCTTAATGGAAAAGTACACCCTGAAAATTAGAGAGCAGAGAAACGACTTCCTTAAAGACAATAAAAAAGACCTACTCTTCCTAAAGACCGTAATCCAAGAGACCTAAAGACCGAAAAAATAAGAGACTAAAGACTTAAGAGACCTTAAGGCAGGCCGAAATAGCAAGAGACCGAATTCCAAGAGACCGAAAGATCCCAATTCCAATCGGAATATCAAGAGACCAAGAGACCGACCCCAAAGACAGGCCGTAACACCAAGAGACCTAAAAGACAGACCCAAATCCAACAGACCAAACAACACGAAACCCACCAGACCCAAGAGACCAAAGTCTTCACCCAAGGAAGATCAGACCAGCCAGGAGACCAGCGCTGGAGCCCCGCCGCTGCCTGGTCCCTTGTCCTAGTAATTGACTCGAGTGACTTGACTCTTTCCCTCGTGTAAATGTGAAACTGATGTTCATTTTCGCCGCGCTGTAAACTCCATCAGGACAGCGGCTCGCGTTTTGGGGATATTTCTCTCTCCTCTTCCTCTTCTGTTGCGGGTTGTGTGTCCTTCTTTTTTAGGGGGGGGGGGGTAAGGGAGGAGGGGGAGAGTAAGGGCATTTTGTTGTTATTGTCGTTATTATCATCATTGCAAGAGAGATGTAGAGAGAGAGAGAGAGAGAAAAACATAGACAGAGACAGAGAGACATAGAGAGAGACAGAGACAGAGAAAGATAGAGAAGCAAGAGAGCGTGAGAAGAGAAAAACATAGAAAGAATGAGAAGAGAGAGAAAGGCAAAGACAGAGAAAGAAAAAGAAAGAAAGAAAGCGAAAAAAAAAAACAAAATAACCAAACACACATAGAGAAAATAAAGAAAGAAAGAACGAAAGATAAAACTCGTTGATGAGAAAGGGCATGACTTCCTCCCTAAGTGAATCTTGCTGGTCACTACCGCCCCCCTCGCGTCTCCGCCGGGCTCGGGCGCAGCAGGTTAATGGCGCTTGGCAACTCAGGGAGGCTGCGCGCCCCTTCGTCATGCGAGGAGAGCGAGGCCGGGCGTGGGTCGGGATGTCTGGATAGATAGATATATGTACACATATATGTGTGTGTGCGTGTGTGTGTGTGTGTGTGTATGTGTGTGTGTGTGTGTGTGTGTGTGTAATGTGTATGTGTGTGTGTGTGTGTTTGTGTGTGTGTATGTGTGTTTGTGTGTGTGTGTGTGTGTGTGTGTGTATGTGTGTGTGTGTGTATGTGTGTGTGTATGTGTGTGTGTGTGTATGTGTGTGTGTATGTGTGTGTATGTGTGTGTGTGTATGTGTGTGTGTATGTGTGTGTATGTGTGTGTATGTGTGTGTATGTGTGTGTATGATACCGTAGTTAATTTATGCGTGTACTATTTTTTTTTTTTTTTAATAAAGTAATGATGATTTTAAAAATATAAAGGATAACTGTTGATAAGGGAAGAAGAGGAGAGGCAACACGGAAATAAAAGATAAGGAATTGGGAAGAGGAAATAGAGGACATGAAATAACGAAGATAAGGAAGAGAGAAAGACAGAAATTGAGAAGAAATAAAAGGAAGTATAAGGACAGGTGACGAACGTATGAAAAGGAAGGAGAGAAAAGACCAGATAACGAATGAAATGAAAAGGAAAAGAGGCAAATAAAGAAGTGAAATGGGAAGAATAAAGGAGAGAGAGAGAGAAAGAAATAACCACAGATAAAAAAAGGAAAAGAAAAAGGAAACAGGTAAGAGAAAGAGGAAAGACCATATAAAGAAAGAAAATAAAAAGAAAGAAAATGATAAAGAAAAATACAAAAAAGCTAAAAAAGGGAAAAGAGAAGAGAAAGAGGGAACAGGATAAGAAAAGAGAATTAGAAAGAGAAAAGGAATTCCTTCCCTTAAGCCACGCCCACCGAAATGGCACCGCGAGTGGCACGCGTCGCCATATCATGTCACTATATTGCGTCCAAGGAGCCAGCGTGTTCTTCCGGTGATGGAAATTACGCCCTTGTGTCCTTCCGCTCGAGGGTCGATTATTCCTCGCCCGACGTCGAGTAGATCGAACTGCTGCAAAAGTTTAGCTTAATTGTAAAATCTGACTTTTATGTTAATTAACTACTTAAGTGGATAAAAACCTTTAAAGCAGTTTAAGGAGTTATTATGACAGTTTAATGGCACTTTTACGTCCCAGGTTCTTTTATTACGTTCGTTTTATGAGGAGATTTGGAATGAGATTCGTATGCACTCGCCGTGTTATCGGGCCCGGGTTTGCATTGTGGGTTTTGGTCTACTTCTGATCTATTTTGACAAGTTTAAGTTTTAAAATTTCAATCGGTAGGATGCGTTCATTACTTGAGAAAGGATTGCCGAAGAAAGGATTCATGTCCCGACGAATGGGAGACGTGTTAGTTGTGCGAATGGGAATCCTGGACACGCAACGCGATGCTCATTTTTTTTTTTTTTTTTTCGTTTCCTTTTTTTTCGCGATGCTTTTTGTCGTTTTTTCTTCTTTTTTTTTTTTGTATTCCTTTTTATCTCTATAATACGGAGCCCCTTTTTTTTTAATGAGCACCAGGGAGATCATATTAATCGCTTACATATAAACGAGATTTCAATCGCGAGGGGATTACGGCGCGGAACTGGCCCTAGAAGAGTTAATGTGATGATGATGCGGACCCGATCATCTCCTCAGATAATCGGGAGGCTTGGCCATTCGTGTAGGTGTGACAGCGCGCGATGACATAAAGATAAGGGCGAGCTGTTATCTCTCCTGTCTTTGGAACAGAAAAATGCTCTTCCGTTGCAGTACAGATTGTTAAAAACGAAAAAAAAAAAAAAAAATTATATATATATATATATATATATATATATATATATATGACGGGAATAACTTGCAGATGGGATACGTTTTGTTTTTGTTTTAATTTTCCGAAATTGCATAATGATAATAACAATGAATTGGATATATAATATATAATAATAACTATTTGAGAATCCTATTTTTTTTTTTTTTTTTTTTTTTGAGACAGTTGAGATGACATACCAAGATGTCCTCTTTTATTGCCCCAGAAAAAAGCGTCCTAAAAATTTTCTCCATAAAAAGAACAACAGATAATGATAATAATAAAATGAAAAAAAAAAAAAAAATCACACAGTTACGCCAAAGGGGACACTGAAGGACGTTATCTCGTGGCTCGGGAGACACAGGGCAACACCCGCGCTAGAGTGCAGGGAGGGGCAGGGCAGGGCAGGGGAGAGGGAGGTGGGTTGGGATGGGCAGGGGAAGGGGAGGACGGTAGTGGGATGGAGACAGAAGGGGAGGGGGAGGGGAGAGGCAGGGTGGAGAGGGGAGTGGAGGGGAGAGGGAGGTTGGTTGGGTAGAGGGGGAAGGGAGGTTGACATGGATGGGGGGAAAGGGGGTTAGTGGGGACGGCCCTAGAGGATCCATTGGTGTACTTTGCGAATTAATTTAAGGATTGTCTATCTAGTTATGTATTTACGAATCGATCTATCTTTCTTTCAGAATAACGTGTCTATGAGAACCAGGGCAAAATTCAGACGTATTTAATAGGCAGAAGCATAGCCAGAATTTTAGGAAAAGGGGTTCTTTGCTGAGGGTTTTTAATGCTTCTCTCTTACACCTGTTACGAGCAAATTAATCACTTCCATGTTGCGCCAAAATCATTGATGTACTGCCCACAGTCAAGTATTATGTCAAAACACAAATCCTAAGGGGTGTATAATGACATAACTGAATAATCATACATTTATTTAAAGATAATTATTAGACATGGTTTAACACAAAAAAAAAAAAATGTTCATCGAGGACAAAGTTAATGGAGAGAAAATACAAGGAAGGAGAGGTTATGCTCAGAATCCCACCACTGCCACCATTTATAAGCTAATGCAGTATCAAATAAGAACTGAGGCATGTACTTAGGCTGTAATGTTGCAACTGAATACTAACAGTCTCCAATTTGGAGATTTTCTAGGAAGACTCAGATTCGGCGGTTCATTGCAAGATCAACGAAAAGAAGTGACATAAGCACACCAGTATTTGCAATTTGGGATATGCAGAGTCACAATTGTTGATAAGATGTGGCATGTTTAAAGTGTGATCTGTTATAAATAATGCTTTGTATTAAAGTCAATATTTATGAAAAGCTGTGAATACCTCGAAATATAGACATATGCAAAGCTGCATAACAACATGCTGATATAATACTATAAGAAAAGAAACAGACACAAAAAGTTAAAAAGAGCTAGAAATGAAAGTGCTAGAGTATTATGCACTTTCTTTCGGTCATTTATCTTAATGTTTGTCCAACTTGCCAACACAGTGATATGAATGGTACAGCTTCATGTAGTTGAGTAACGTAAGCAGCTAAGACGGTGATCATAGGGAGAGATGGCACCAAATGATGACTCAAATTTGCAGAAAGGCAATGGACACGTGTGGTTCTCTGAGTAAGTGCAAAAGAGTGTATGTCCAAGGCTTATAAGGACAGTCACCTAGATGGGGTCCATGTAGAGGACCATAAGTTCAGCTAAATGGCTCTCTCTCTCTCTCTCTCTCTCTCTCTCTCTCTCTCTCTCTCTCTCTCTCTCTCTCTCTCTCTCTCTCTCTCTCTCTCTCTCTCTCCCTAGAAGGACAACTCCATAAAGAGCAAATGAAAGGAAGAAAGTTAAGAAATACATTAAATGCATTATTTTAAGCAGGAAAAACAAGAGAGTAAAACTAATAAGTACAGAAATGCGAAAACGAAAAAGTGAATCATAAGAAAAACCCAAAGAATCAAGCAACACACCGATAAAATGCAAACAAACGAACGAAAGTGATAATACGAAGTGATAATTATTCGAAAAGAATACCTCAGGAATGCAACTCGAGAAGCTGCTCTTAAATCTGTCTCACGAAAGCGGAGTCTCATCAGCTTAACGGGAGTAAATAGAAGAAAACTTCAATGGGGAGTGAAGTAAACAGAAGAGATTTTCAGTAGGGAGTGAAGAGTAACAGGAGTCATGAATGGAGTGAAGGAAAGAAGAAGAATCCGGAAGGAAAAAAAAAGGGGAGAATGAGAAAGGAGTAAAGAGATTGCACGAATTATCCGCAGGAGGTAAGCGTAGCAGGAGCTTTCAAAAAGAAACATTGAGCAGGAAAAAAGGAGTGAAGCTTTAATTGGAGTTAAGAGTAATAGGATTTCCAACAGAAGTCGTAAACAGAGAGACCCTTTAACAGAGACAGAGGTTCATCGTGGATCTTTAACAGAAGTAGTTACTACCCTTTAGCGAGAATAAGGAAGAAAACAAATTAAGAATTAGGTTAAAAAACAACAACAAGGGACTCCACTTGGAACAAGGAATAGCCAGACATACCCACACGAACTCCCAAATAACAGGAACCTCCATCGGACAAAACAAATCCTGCCGCCGACGTCCCTGAAGGAGAAACAGAAGGGGCAAGACAGGTCCCGACGCAGAGAAGGCACTCGGGGTCAACAAGCCCTCGGGAGAGTGATGGATCGACCACCACGTCCTTCGGCAAGACTTCGGTTCAGCCTTATGCACTCGGCGGGGAATCTGAGCCCGGGGGAGGAGTCCGTGGATAGGAGGAGGAATGGGAGGAAGGAAGAAGAGATGGAAAGGGAAAGAAGAGGAGGGGGAAAGAGATAGGAAGATGGGGAAGAAGAGGAGGAAGAGGGAGCAATGGGAGGAATGAGATAGGAGGGGGAGAAAAGGAATGGGCGGGGAAGAGATGAGGATGAGAAATGAAGAGGACAAGGAAGAAGAGGAGAGAGAAGGAGCGAGTTAAGAGGAAGAAGAGAAAGCAAGAGGACTAGGGAGGAAGAGGAGAGAGAAAGGGATATGGGGGGGAGAAGAAGAGGGAGAGGAAGGAAGGGGGAAGAGGAGGAGAAAAGGGACATGGGGGGAGAAGATAGGAGAAAGAGGAGAAAGGGGAAGGAATGGTGCGGGGAGGAGAGGAAAAGGAGTAAGACGAAGATAAAGAGGAAAAGGAGGAAGGAGAAGGGGATGCGAAAAGAAAGAGGAGGAAGGACATAGAGAGAAGAATGATAGTAAGAATGAGGTAGCAATATGAGGAGGAAGAAGAAAAAGACGAGGTAGGAAGAGGGTAAGGAGGAACAGAAAGAGAAGTAGGAAGGTAGAGGATGAGGAAGAGAGAAAAGGAAGAGGTAGAGAGGTTGGGGAAGAAAGAGAAAGTAAGGATAAAGGGGAAAACTAAAGACAGAGATAAAGAGGAAAAAGGGGAAAGAAAAGTATGAAAATAAGATGAAGAGGGAAGAAAGAGAAGAGAAGGAAAACGGGTAAAAAGGAGGAAGAAAAAGAAATCAAAGAGAAGAGAGATTATACATATATACATACACAATGCATACATAAATACATACATATATATACAAACATATATATGTGTGTGTGTGTGTGTGTGTGTGTGTGTGTGTGTGTGTGTGTGTGTATTTCCGTATATGTATATGTTGATGTACGCACACACACGCATGCACACACACACACATGCACACAAACACACAAAAAACACACTCACAAACACAAGCACACACATGTATGTAGGTATATATATATATATATATATATATATATATATATATATATATATATGCATGTGTTTTCGTGCCTATGTGTGTGCGTGTGCGTGTGCGAGCAAGCGAAAATACAAACGGAAAGAAAGGAATATTTTGAAAATAACCTTAACAAGCGACGCCATTATCATAATGCTGATAGTATTCGCGTAATTATAGTAATTAAGCATTCGCTATTAGAATGTCCGAGCTCATAATTATTACGCTTAACCGCAGCTTATTTGTCAAAATAGCTCATATCCATAACGTAAGAAATGATTTGCATTTTCGATCACCTGTTTTTTTAGTTCTAAAGATAGGTATACTTGATATAACGGTATAATTTACAAGATATATTAAGATAATGAGGAAGGTATTCTATTTATGTCTTATTGAACACACATTATTCTATCATGATTAATCTGTCAATTGATTTATACTGATATTCTGTATTCAGCGTCGTCTTTGGCACGTATTAGATTGTTTTTTTCTTAAATGGACTATTTATGATGCTGAAAATAATATCGAGTGGAATTATTTTTTTCTAAATCTCAAGCTTGTCCCGCGAATGTCAATATCATTAGCGATTTCGAAACCCGTTACATACAGCATAAAAAGTCTTTAAAAATAATAATAATAATAATAATGATAATAATAATAATAATAATGATAATAATAATAATAATAATAATAATAATAATAATAATAATAATAATAACAATAATAATATTTTTAGTAATAATAATAATAATATTAAAAATAAAAAATAAATTTAAAAATCGGATTTCTTACCCTCCCCCCCAAAAAAAAAAAAATCCGTTACCGAGCCTTTGGAAACAATATTAAATCAGGGTTATATTTTCGGTGACTTTTGAGTTGGGTGACTCTGCTTCTCCCCCCCCTCCCCCTCCCTCCCTTTACTACTCCCTTTCTTTATTCCACATCTCTCCCTTTTTATCATCCATTCGTCTATCCTCCTCTTCTTATTCTTCTCTTTAGTCTACCTATTCATTCTATCCTCCTTCTTCGCTTTCTTATCTTTTTCTTCTTTTCAATGCATCTCTCTCCCTATTTCTCTTTTATTATTATCTTCTGCACCATTTACTTTTTCTTCTCTCTCTTCCCCTTCGGACCTTTCCCCACCTTTCCCCATTTCCTCCATCTTTCTCTCTCTTCTGTCCCTCCTCCTCCTACCCATCCACTCCCTTCTCGCCCTCTCCCTATCTCCCCGTTTCTTCCCCCTTCCTCTCTCTCTCTCTCTCTCTCTCTCTCTCTCTCTCTCTCTCTCTCTCTCTCTCTCTCTCTCTCTCTCTCTCTCTCTCTCTCTCTCTCTCTATCTATCTATCTATCTCTCTCTTTTCCCTCCCCCCTCTCTCTCTCTCTCTCTCTCTCTCTCTCTCTCTCTCTCTCTCTCTCTCTCTCTCTCTCTCTCTCTCTCTCTCTCTCTCTCTCTCTCTCTCTCTCTATCTCTCTCTTCCCCCTCCCTCTCTCTCTCTCTCTCTCTCTCTCTCTCTCTCTCTCTCTCTCTCTCTCTCTCTCTCTCTCTCTCTCTCTCTCTCTCTCTCTCTCTCTCTCTCTCTCTCTTTCTCTCTCTTCCCCTCTCTCTCTCTCTCTCTCTCTCTCTCTCTCTCTCTCTCTCTCTCTCTCTCTCTCTCTCTCTCTCTCTCTCTCTCTTCTCTCTCTCTCTCTCTCTCTCTCTTTCTCTTTCTCTTTCTCTCTCTCTCTCTCTCTCTCTCTCTCTCTCTCTCTCTCTCTCTCTCTCTCTCTCTCTCTCTCTCTCTCCCTCTCTCTTTCTCTCTATCTCCCTCTCTCTCCTCTCTCTCTCTCTTCCCCCTCCTACCCATCCACTCCCTTCTCGCCCTCTCCCTATCTCCCCATTTCTTCCCCCTTCCTCTCTCTCTCTCTCTCTCTTCCCCCTCCCTCCTCCTACCCATCCACTCCCTTCTCGCCCTCTCCCTATCTCCCCATTTCTTCCCCCTTCCTCTCTCTCCCTCTCTCTTCCCCTCCCCTCCTCCTACCCCTCCTCCCTCTGGAATATATACCACTTGTCGGAAAATTCATGGGGGACTCAAATTTATGTCCGTATCCCCACGCACGGGTCTCCCTGGTGCAAATTCCTATGGTGCCTGCGCTCATCGGGATCCATAAACACTGGCTAGGCCTTATAAACAATGATTACCGGGCTCTTCATATGCAAAGATGAAATACCAAAGAAGACTAGTTTACCCCCAGTCCTCTCAAGTCGCAGCCTCCTTTGCAACACTTGTCTGTAGCTGCTCTCGACGGACGAGGGAACTGATCAGGGACGCCTTCGGGAGCGTCGGATTTCGCCCTTCGGACCTCGTGGAGTAAGGGCCGTCCCGAGTGAGTGTCTCGACGCCGCGCCTACGCCCTTGTGAGCGCGGGCAAACAGGATACAGAGCTTGCCCGGGGTGAGCCTTCCAGTTCTGATATCAGGGCCGCCCGACGCTAATGATGCGAGATTGCAAACACGCCCCTCGGCCAATCAGAATGGATTTCGGAGGACGTGATCCGTTTTCATTGGCCGGTTCCGGAGCGTCGGCACCCCGCTCGGACGATCTCGAACGGACATGTATAATATATGCACATAGCTAGGTCCAGCACCTGTTTTTACTGTCGCTCAAAAAAAGGAAGAAAAAGAAAAAGAAAAAGAAAAAAAAGGAGAGATGGAAAAAAAAAAAATAGTTCTACTTAGTACCTTATCTCTTCATCTCCATTAGTCCGCAAATTATTAAGTAATAAGTTAGAGATGACGTAATATAAACCCGATCTATTTGTAGTCCTGCGAAATTAGTGAAGAGTGCAGGCCACCTCCAGCAGGGAGAGGGGGAGAGAGAGGGGGGGGGGGAAAGGGCGAGAGAGGGGGAGGATGGGGGGGGGGGAGAAGCGCCGAATAATTACCCTGCCTTTGCAAATTGGCTCTTGGTCGAAAGCCCCGGATGGAACACTATTTCGCATTCGGACGCCGGATTACTGAACTGTAGTGAGGTTTCAGGAGAGGCGCGAGACAAGTGCACACAGGCAGGCACGCACGCACGGACACACGTACATGCATATGGAGAGACACATAGGGACGCACTTATATCATTGACGAGGATGCATATTTATGTATATATGTATGTGTGTTTATATATGTATATGTATATATATATATATATATATATATATATATATATATATATACTTTTACTCTGTCTATCCTTTCTCTCTCTCTCACTCTCTCTCCTCTCTCGTCTCTCTCTCTCTCATCTCGTCTCTCATCATCTCCTCATCTCTCTCTTCCCTCTCTCCTCTTTTCTCCGGTCCTCTCCTTTCTCTTTCTCTCCTCCTCTCTTTCCCCTCTCCCTCGCTTCTC
>NC_061819.1:1427029-1429529 GCF_019202785.1 Penaeus chinensis | reverse complement strand
CTATATATGTGTGTGATGTGTGTGTGTGTGTGTGTGTATGTGTTTGTGTGTGCGTTTGTGTGTGTATGTATGTGTGTGTATATCCCGGCACACACACAATCAAGAATATTTCCGGAATGCGCTCGAGGCAATATTCCAAGGCAGGGACTTGGAATGCACAGTGCCCCTCCCCCCCCCCCCCCCCCCCTCTCCCTCCTCTGCCCCACTTCGTCACGCCCATTCCTCACTCCCCTCCCCCCAACCCCCCCCCAACCCCCCTGAGGGCGCGATGTGTCCTGGAAAAATGACTTGCCGAAGGACCGAGTGCGAGGAGGTTGCTTAGAGGTGGTGCTTTTTTCTTTGATATTACGCTTGTTTGATATTTTTCGTTGTTATCATCATTATTGCTATTGTTATCATCACTCTTATTATCCTCCTCCTTTTCCTGATTATCATCTTCATCACCATTGCTGTCAACGTCATCCTTATCTTCACCATCGTCCTCATCCTCATTCCAATCTTCACTATCATCATCACCATCGCCCTTCTCCTCCTCCTCATCTGCACCATCATCACCATCGCCGTCCTCTTCCATCTCCTCCTCCGCCTTCTTCTCCTCCTCCTCCTCCTCCTCCTCCTCCTCCTCCTCCTCCTCCTCCTCCTTTTCCTTCTCCTCCTCCTCCTCTTCCTCCAGCTCTTCCTCCTCTTCCTCCTCCTGCTCCTCCTACTCCTCCTCTTCCTCCTTTTCCTCCTGCTCCTTCTCCTCCTCCTTCTGCTCTTCCTCCACCTCCTCCTCCTCCTCCTCCTCCTCCTCATGCTCCTCCTCCTCCTGCTCCTCCTCCTCCTCCTCCTCTTCCTCCTCCTGCTCCTCCTCCTCCTCCTCCTCCTCCTTTTCCTTCTCCTCCTCCTCCTCCTCCTCCTCCTCCTCCTCTTCTTCCTCCTCCTCCTCCTCTTCCTCCTCCTCCTCCTCCTTCTCCTCCTCCTGCTCCTCCTTCTCCTCCTCTTCCTCCTCCTCTTCCTCCTCCTCCTCCTCCTCCTCCTCTTCCTCCTCCTCCTCCTCCTCCTCCTCCTCCTCCTCTTCCTCCTCCTCCTCCTCCTCCTCCTCCTCCTCCTCCTCCTCCTCCTCTTCTTCCTCCTCCTCCTCCTCTTCCTCCTCCTCCTCCTCCTCCTCCTCCTCCTCCTCCTCCTCCTGCTCCTCCTCTTCCTCAAACTCACACACTCACGACTCTCCCCCGGAATGCCCGCCCGTCTGTATCCACTATTGCCAAGGCAGTGACTAACGAAATACCCGCACAGTGCCTCCTGGTACTCTCTCTGTATTTCTGTCTGTGTTTATGTGTCTGCCTGTCTGCCTTTCTGTCTGTGTGTCTGTGTCTCTCTCTCACTCTGTCTATCTATCGATCTATCTCTATTTATTTACCTAACTATGTCTGTTTGTTTGCCCTGTTTTTGTGTCTCTTTCGCTCTCACTCTATCTATCTATCTATCTCTCTGTTCCTCTTTCTCCTCTCTTTCTTCTTCTCTCTCGGTCGCATTCCTCTCTTCTTTCCCTCCCCTTGCCTCCTTTTTTATTCCTCCTCTTCGTCTTCATTTTCGCTTTTCAATCTATACTCCTTTCTCTTCTTCTCTCTATCTTCCTCTTTTTCTTCTTCTCTCTATCTCCTTTTTTCTTTCGTTTTTCTCTCTTCCCTCTGTTTTTCATCTTTCCTCCTCTCCCTTCTTTCGCTCTCCTCCTCACTCCTTACCCTCCCTCTTTTTCTTTTTTCTCTTCTCTCCCCTATCAACCTCTCATTCCTTTTATATCTTCCTCTATTCTCTTCTCTCCTCAGTCGCTTTCTCCTCTCACCTCTCTCCTCCTTCTTCACCTTTTCCTTCTTCTCCTATCTTCTTCCTCTTCCACTCTACTTCTCATCTCTTCCTTCTTCCTCCTTCTTCCTTCCTTCCTAATTCCTCCTTCCTTCCTCCTCCTCCTCGGCCATCCACGGATGATGTGATTTCCTCTTTCGTCTCTCTTGCCTCTTCCTCATTTCCTCTTTTATTCATCTCCTTCTTCCCTCTTCTGTCTATCTTTCCTTATTCCTCTCATATCTTTCTCGGCCTTCCGAGGCTTTTCTCTTTCTTATCTCTCTCTTCTTTCCCTTTCCTTCCTCTCTTCCTTCTTATTTCCTCTCTCCCCTTTGCCTTTTCTCTCTCTCTTTTCCTTCCTATTTCCTCTCTCCTCTTTCTCTTTTCTCTCTCTCTCTCTCTTCCTTCCTGTTTCCTCTCTCCTTTTTCTCTTTTCTCTCTCTCTCTCTTCCTTCCTGTTTCCTCTCTCCTCTTTCCCTTTTTTCTCTCTCTCTCTTCCTTCCTATTTCCTCTCTCCTTTTTCTCTTTTCGTCCTCTCTTCCTCCTTCCTTCTTCCCACCGCTCCTTTTCTTCTTCCTTCCCCTCCCTCCCCTTCCTCCCTCTTTTATCCTCTCTCCTCCTTCATTTCCTTTCGTCCTTCCTGCCCTCCTTTCTCCCTTCTAATATCCTTTCCCCT
>NC_061819.1:1409529-1417029 GCF_019202785.1 Penaeus chinensis | reverse complement strand
TTGTTTATAACAATCATTATCATTATCACCATTTATGTTATCATCATCATTGTAATTACCATTAATATTGATATCACTATCATGATCATAATTATTGCAGTTATCATTATTGCATTATTATTCCCATGCATGTTATTATTATTCTTACATTGCTATTGTGTTTATCAGTAGCATCATTACTATTGATCATTAGTATTTCAGTATCGCTTATACATCTTTCACTCAAAGATCATGCATCATAAAGCACATTTAATGCTATAATCCCATGAAATACTTTCCCAACGAAACGAAAGAAATTCTCAGCACGATCTGGACGTGAGCTAATACAGAAGAGAAAAGATTAAATAAAAAAAAAGATAAAAAGCAAACAAAATGAAAGATATAAATATAATAAAGTAATCGCCATTTTCTTTCCCATTTCAGAGTGCAATATTCGTAATAATTTCCAGTGCATATAGTGGTATTTTGGTACGTATAATATTTGGGTATATTTCGGACGAGAGGCAGAGAGAGACTGTTTCTACGAACGATTTGCTTGCCTGCAATGTAAGCAACTAGAACAGGGAATTAAGGGTATCCAAATATATTACGAAAAAGGTGTGGAGGGAGAAAGGGTGTGGATTCGCAGTGGAGTTCGTTATAACAGATGTGGAAAAGGTTCGTTGGAAGAGATTATTTGCATAACGAAAGAGGTGACATGCCGTTTTCTTTATTGATTGCATCGTCATCAGAATAAGGTAATATCGAAAACATTTATCACAACTTTCTCTATTTCTCTTTCATCTCTTCTCTCTAATTCGCAACCACCCTCTCTGTCTCTGTCTGTCTGTCTCTCTGTCTCTCTGTCTCTCTGTCTCTCTGTCTCTCTGTCTCTCTGTCTCTCTGTCTCTCTGTCTCTCTGTCTCTCTGTTTCTCTGTCTCTCTGTCTCTCTGTCTCTCTCTCTCTCTCTCTCTCTCTCTCTCTCTCTCTCTCTCTCTCTCTCTCAATAACACATAGCTGTATTAGATAATCATTTCATCATACAAATACCACAAAAAAGTTGGCGAATAATCCTTCGCAACAAGGAGCTCCCTCGGTTAAGTACCCGGACTGGTTTTTATGCAATGCAACGCGTGCAATAAAAAGAAAATGCTCTCTGCGATGAATTGGGTCATAAACTGAATTGCCTGTTTGGACGCACCAACGGAAGGTCTTCGGCGACGGGCCACTTGTTCGCGTTCTGCCATGTGTGTGTGTGCACATATATATATGTGTGTGTGTGTGTGTGTGTGTGTGTGTGTGTGTGTGTGTGTGTGTGTGTGTGTGTGTGTGTGTGTGTGTGTGTGTGTAAATATATATATATATATATATATATATATATATATATATATGAATATATATTTATATAAATCCATATGAAAATAAAATATATACTTATATATACACACAAACATATATATATATATATATATATACACACATATATATATATATATATATATATATATATATATACATATATGTGTGTGTGTGTGTGCATAATGATGATAATAATAATGATAATAATAACAATAAATAATTCTAATGATAATGAATGATAAGCATGAATGTAACAAGCACATCAATAATTATAAAAATTATATTCATAATAATAATAATAATAGTGATGATAATAACAATAATAGTAATTATAATAAGGATAATCATAGTAATAGTAATGACAATACTACTACTACTACTAGTAATAAAAAAAATTATGATAATAATAATGAAAATCATGATAATAATAATGATGGCAATAATAATAACATTGATAATTATAATAACAATAATACTAATACTAATAATAATGATGATAATAACAGTGATAAAAACAATAATGATAGTATAAGAATAATAATTATTATTACTATAACAATAATAATATTAATAACAATAATAATGATAATAATGATAATAATATTAATAATGACAACAATAATGATAGTAATACCATTAATAAGAAGAATGGTTATAACACGCAATATAACAATAACAATTAGGATATTAATAACAATAATAATGATAATAACAATAATAATAACAATAGTAGTAGTAATAATAATAATAATAATAACGATAATGATAATAACAATAACAATGATAATAATAAAAATAGTAGTAGTAGTGATCATAATTATAGTAATGATAATGATAATAATAGTAATAATACTAATAAGAATAATGATAACAGTAAAAATAATATTTATAATAATAACGATTATGATGTTAATGATGATAATAATAACAATAATGATATAATAATACTAATCATGATAGCAATAATAATAATAATAATAACAACAAAAACAACAACAACAATAACAATAATAGTAATAGCAATAATAATAATAATAACAATAATAATAATAATGATAATAATAATAACCATAAAGATGATAATAACATTATCAATAATTAGCAATGATAATTATAATGACAAAAGTAATAACATTAATAAAACAATGATTATCATATATAATAATAATAATGCACACGCGCATGCACACACACAAGGATTTATTCTTACCTAGATACGATAGAATGAGGATTGATAGATTCAGATTGCCCATTAGAGCCCTGGAACCTGGATTGGATCCGGCGCTAATGGTGAAGAAAAGATGAGGCAAAGAAAACTCAATGATAATAATAATAATAATAATAATAATAATAATAATAATAATAATAATAATAATAATAATAATAATAATAACAACAACATCTATAATGATAATGACTCAGATTATCATGACAGTCTTTGAGTCCATCGCACCTAACACTCGGCCTTCATAATAAGAATACTAATAATAATAATGATAATAATAATAATGATAATAATAATAATGATAATAATAATGATAGTAATAATAATGATAATAATAATAATGATAATAATACCAATAATAATAATAATAATGTTAATAATAAAAATAATAATAACAACAACAACAATAACAACATTAATAATTATAATAATAATAATATTAATAGTAATAATAATAATTAATAATAATAATAATATAATTGTTATTATCATTATTATAATAATAATAACAATCAAAAGGGGAAAAATAATAGTAATAATTATGATAAAGATAATAATAATGATATGATCATAACAATAATAATAGCATTGGCAATAACAACAACAACAATAATGATAATCTTAGTGACAATAATCATAGTGATAATAACAATAACGATAATAAGGATAATAATTCTAATGCTAATGCTAATGTTAATGATGATGATGATACTACCACTACTACTAATAATCATGATGATAATTATAAGAAGAGTAAAAAACTGTTTAATGATAATAAAAATGTTTAATAATAATAATAATAATAAAAATTAATAATAATAATAATAAAAATAAACCAATAATAAAAAAATTATAAATAATAAATAAAAATATTGATAATAATGATAAAAATTTAATAAAATTAAAAAAATGTAATAATAATAAAAATAATAATAATAATAATTTTAAAATATTTTTACTCCCTTTTTACTTTTGATAATGTTTAATAAAAAAAATAATAATAATTAATAATAAAAATAATAATAATGTTAATAATTTTAATAATAAAAATAAGGGAAATAATTAATAAAAATAATAGTAATAAAAATAATAATAATGAAAATAATAAAAATTTAATAACAAAATAATAATAATGAAAAGGGGTAATAAAAAAAAATAAAAATTTTTTAATTTAAAATAATTAATTTTATTATCATTTTTAATTTAAAAATGAAAGATTAATGTTTGATATAATTTAATTTAATTTTTTTTCCATTATTATAATAAAAATAATATAATTTTTTTATTTTATTAATAAAAATAAAATTGTTATTTCATTTTTTTAAAATAATTATTTTTTTTTATTTCATTTTTAATTTTTTTTAAAATTTTTTTCTTTTAAATTTAAAAATTTAATCCCAAAACGGAAAAAGCCCAAAAAAAGGGATTTTTCAAAATAAAAGAAAATGGGTTTGTTGTTCCCAAAAACCCGGAACCGGAAATTGGTTGGGCGCTAAGGGAAAAGAAAAAAATTGGGGGCTCAAGGGTTTTTAAAATTTTTTGGTGGTTTTTTTTTATTTTGGTTTTATAGTTTTTGGTGTTTTTGGTAGAGAGAGAGAGAGGGGGTAGAGAAGTAGAGTAGAGTAGTAAAAATAATTTTAATTCCCCCGGGGCTCCCCCCCCAAGGTTTAAAATTCAAAACCTTTGATACGTTTTGAATGAGGAGAAGATTAGATTGCCCTTAGAGTTGGAAACCTGGAGGATGGGAAAGGGAAGAAAAGAAAAAAGGAAAGAAAAACCAAAGAAAATAAAAAACAACAAAAACAACAACAAAAAATAATGAAAGAAAAAAAAAAAATTTAAAATTTAAAAATGAAAAAAATTAAAAAAATAAAAAAGGGGTAGGGGTGAAATTTTAATAATTAATTTTTATTACCCTTTTATTTTATAATTTTTTTTTTTCATTTTATAAAATAAAAATAAAAATAATAAAAAAAATTTTTTATT
The DNA here is from genome assembly GCF_019202785.1 of Penaeus chinensis. Classification (NCBI taxonomy): domain Eukaryota; kingdom Metazoa; phylum Arthropoda; class Malacostraca; order Decapoda; family Penaeidae; genus Penaeus; species Penaeus chinensis. Next base: position 1,412,479 of record NC_061819.1, on the reverse strand, counting down.
TCTTTTTAAAAAAATAAAATTGTTTTTTCCATTTTATTTAAAATAAAATAATTTGATCAAAACCCAATAATTTAAAAATAAAAATTAACTATTGATTAAAAAATTTTTTTATTACCCCCATTTTTAAAATAATAATTTTTTTAAATTTAAATTATTATTTTAAAAATTTGTAATATTAATGAAATTAATAAGGGTGTAAAATTTAATGTGGGGGGTAAAATTAATTAAAAAAATATTGAAATTGAAAATAAAATTTAATAATTATTAAAAAAATTTTTTGAAAATGATAATAAAATAAGAAAATGTTTAAAAATAATAATTAAAATTTAATACTAATAATGTTTTGGGCAATAATATTGATAATGAAAATTAAAAAAATTAATAGTAATAAAGATGATTCTACTAAAAATAAAGATACTACTATTACTACTAAAGATAATAATAAAAATTATAATACAAAGGACAACAATAACGACAATAAAAACAACAACAGCAATTTTGAGGGAAAATCCTGGGGTTGGCAATTTCGGGCCCAAGCCCCGCCTCCCTCACCTTATTATTGCAAATATTGTTTCTGTTTTTGGTTTTATTTTCGATATTTTTCCCCTTTTTTGTCTTACTGAAAAAAATTTTTAAAAGATGCATTGAAAAAAAAAAAACTTCCCAAAAAAATACCACACAAATGTTTTAGGATCAAGACGGGGGGGCGGAGAAAAATGACGCACCGCTTTTGGGCCCAAGGGAGAGTGTGTTTGTGAAATATCATATATAACTAGATGCATACTTATTTGTATAATTTATTAGCTGTTGTTATAATGATCAGAAATAAAACAAAATCCCCCCAATCCTTTTATTCATGATAACGAGGAGTTCTCTATTACCAACCGTCAAAATACTCTTGGGAAAAAGTCAATTTCATTTTTGGGTTCAACAGCGTATGTGAAAGTGGAGCTACCTGGTTACATGTTGCTGAGTATCATTATTGTTGTTCATACCAATAACAACAACATCAACAACAATAATAAAAATATAATGATGATAATGATAATAATAACAACCACAATAATGAAAATATTAATAATAATAATTGTACATAATAATAACAAGACTAGCTGTACATGATAATATTAATAGTAATAATGATAATGCTGATAGTAATAACAGTAACAGTAATAATAATAACAATAATGATAATGATAGTAACAACAACAACAGCAACAACAAAACAATAATAATGATGATAATAATAATAATAATAATAATAATAATAATAATAATAATAATAATAATAATAATAATTATAATAATAGAAACAATTATAATAACATAATTGAAAATAATACCAATGCTAATGATAATATAATAATAGTAACAACAATGATGGTAATGTCAATAATACAATAATAATAATGATGATAATAATTATTATGATTACAATTATATCAACAACTATAAAAATAATAACAACAATAATAATGGTAATGATTAAGATAATTATGATAATGACAATAGTGTTAATAATAAGATAAAACTATTGATAATGAAAGTAATATTAATGATTAAGATAATACTGTTGCTAATGGTTATAATAATGATAACAATAATTACAATAATGATGATAGTAATAATAATGATAATAATAATAACAAAAATAAACACAACAACATTAACAATATCAATAACAACAATAACACAATGATAATACTAATAATGATGATAATAGTAATGAGGATGCTGATAATAATAGTAACTGTAAAAAATAAAAACAGTAACAACAAAAATGAGGATGGTAATAATAATGATAGTAATAATATAATCATAATATCAATAATGATGATACTAATAGTAATAATAATAATAATAATAATATCAACAACAATAATAATATTAATAATGATATTGGCAAAAATGATAAAAATAATAACAATAATAATGATAATAGTAGTAGTAATGATAGTAATAAAGATAATGATAATAATAATGATAATGATAATAATAATAATGATTATAATAATAATATTAGTAGTAGTAATAATAATAGTAATAATAATAGTAATAATAGTAATGATAATAATAATAATAATAATGATAATGATAATGATAATGATAATGATAATGATAATGATAATGGTAATAATAATAATTATTATTATTATATTAACAGTGATTGTGATAATGACAATGTTGATAATATTAATAATAATAATAAGGATGACAATGGTGATGATAATAATAATAACAATACTTATGATGATAACAATAATCAATAACTCACAAGACTGTTTTCAGCTAACATAAAGATGGGAAAGCTAAGAACGTATTTCTTGCCCAAACTGACTCGGGAACGGGTATTGCAGCACTTGCGGTGACAAAGAGACTGCAATATCGGTTTGCAAAGAGGTGCAACACAGTCCCAAGTACACCAACATCTGTCGAAAATCAACATAATCATTTGCATATTACTAGGGAGAAAAAAGAAAGCTATTTCGACCAATATACATCTTTGCGACAATATCTTACCTTCATCTACATAATGCAATCTTATTACTGTCACGATTTTGGAGCAAGGAAAAAAGAGAAAATAAGCTGAGATATAATGATTTTCTCCTTCTTTCTAAAGCAGAGAGACAGAAGAAGAAGAAAAGAAAGAAAAGGTAAAAGTAGTTCAAAAAGGAAATAGAAAAAAAAAATCTAATTATGCAACCTTATAATTACTCTTATCGTAATTAACATTAAATTATTAATGATTGAAGAAAACAATGTCATTAATAACGTGATGTTACCAGATCTTCCGTTATTGCCACCAATAATCTAATGATCATTATCTTCATTATTGTAATCAACACCCGGGTAATTTAGACGATGTCGCAATCAAAATTGTTATTATTTGCTATCATCATCTATTAATTCAGTTCTTATCTAGGCATTTATCTAATTTCACAATCTATGT
>NC_061819.1:1382029-1399529 GCF_019202785.1 Penaeus chinensis | reverse complement strand
AGGCCCCTTGATTATGGTCTCGAGATCTTACCAGCTGTGCTGATATATATATATATATATATATATATATATATATATATATATAACTCTCGGACGCTATCACACTCCGAGCCATCCTATCTCGAACCTACTGATCGGGTGGTGACTGTGCCGTAGGCCTGTACCCTTTTCCATAGTAAAATCCATATTGTTGGTTGAGCCCACACGTGACCAGACACATACCAGCTTATTGGTCTACATCTCACTACGGTTAAGATGATAATTTTAAAGATAATGTTAAAAAAAAACAAAAAAAACAAGTACAAGGCTGAATGACTCACGTATTCGTTATGGACTGGTCGTTCGGATGCCGTGCACAAGATCTGTCCGACGGGCGTCACACCGTCGGAGCTAATGTAGTCCAGGTCTCCTCCTCCAGACAGCTCCTCGAACTCCTTGAAGCAGCGGTTGCGGCATTTGGTGTGCTGGTCACAGCTGCAGGAGAGGCGTTGGTTAGTAAGTGTTATTTGCAATCGAGTTCTGAATGGTGAGCAGTGTGGGATAGAAAGGCGAAGAACGGAAAGCAAGAAGGTGAGGAAGTGCTGCATATAAATCACCAGGACACATTTCGTTGTTAGAGCATAATACACACACACACACACAAACACACACACACACACACACACACACACACACACACACACACACATATATATACATACACACACACATTTATATATATATACACATATATACACACGAGTATATATATCGGACTGAATATATCAATATCATGTACAATGTATTCATTCTGAAAGCGATAGATTAGCGAACAACTGACCCGCCCATGTCGAGGGGAGGGAGCTCGTAAAGCAACTTCTCGACAGAGTCAAGAGTGATGAAGGCGCCGCATCTGCAGTTAGCCGGCTCTTGTGCCGTTGCGCTGTGCAACAGACATGGGTGGAGTGAATGCAGTGAAGTCAAGATAATCGGAGAGTTAAGAATCAATTAACTGTACACTCTTATAGATATTTTTATATAAATCGCAAAAGTATCTCTAATCTCTCTATCTATCTATATCTATATATGTAGCTATATCTTTATTTAAATATATCTTTCTTTATATATATTTATATTTTAATATAATGATACTAACAAACGATCATTAGTTTAGATTATCAGCTGTACCTCTTCTTTAAAAGAATAAAAATTTAATCCAGTAACTTATAGAATGATAATGAAATACGTGTTAAGACAGAAATCCCAAAATACTCACACGGCCACAACCAAAGCGAGAACAAGCAAATGGAACATCTTGCAACCTGTAGGAAAAGAATCTGGTTAATGCTATCTTCTAAACGTATTTCTACCCCGATGTTCGTGCCTTAAGAAAGTTTCCTCGCGAGAAAAGCCGGTAAACGAAATGTTCTGAAACGATCATGTACTTGTCGTGTATAAGCATACGAATTCTTTAGGTACTTTAGTGATCCATTTCCTATTGTGAAGTCTTTCGAGCACCAGTTCTCACCTTGAAACAATTCCTCTGGAACTGATGTGACTCGCATCTGAAGATCCATACTTATACCGTTTAAAAGAGGCGGCTTGAGATCCTTATCTCTTTTTTAGAGTCTGGGAAACAGGGACCTATCAATGTTGTATGTTTTGTTTTTTACCTGTGTAAGCTTGCCATCTGCTCTCCAATATCAGCTGCTTTTCCGAACTGCTCGGTCTTCTTGCATCCGGACTAAAATAGCTAAAATAACAGGGATAGGGAAGGCTTTAACATGGAGATATAGAAAATACACAATATTTGCATCACTAGCACGCGTACACACACACATACACACAACCATATGTGTACACACACACACACACACACACACACTTGAAGGGCCAGCCAGGGTGCTTCCTCGATCAACTTAGCTCAAGCTCTTTTCCCGGGAGTGAACGGGGACCCTTGGCCCAGGGTATCGTGCCCCCTCCCCAGGGTAAAGGGGCCTCCGCCCAAGGCAACGAGCCCCACGGCAGCGCGGGTCAAAGCTGCCCCCCCCCCCCCTCGCCTATGATAATGGCCACCCTCTCGACAGCTGGGTCAAGGCTGCCCCTCTGCCCTGGGTACGGCTTTTTAACAATCCTGACATCCCTTCCACATATAGCAATGAAAACAGTTTATCCAGTGACAACAGTGACGACATTAACAACAGTGATTACTACAAAAAAGAAGTGTATCAAATAGGCAACATAGCAATAGTGCTGAACACCATCCTTTGCTTTATCGTAACAAAGAGAGCATAGGCAAGGATGGTCTTGTGCGACCATATAAAGAAGAAGTTGTACAGCCCTGAAGAAATTAATTATACTCACATCATTTTAGACGTACCGGAATCTAGAAAACCAAGGAACACAACACGTGACATTAAAAGGATGACAATGGTCATCATGCATCCAATGACTGATCAGCGTTTGAACAATAAACTAGTGTTCGCAACGACAACAAACATTCCAACTAAAGATTGGCTACCATCAAAAAATTATTATTTTATATCTACCCTACCAATGTATTTACTATTTTTTCTACTTATTCTGTATTACTGTACGATGTCACTGTCTATGTAAAAAGAAGAACCATTGTAATTAATGGTATAAAGTGTTTTGACTTTGGCTCATGTAAATAGACCTCCTGAAAGTAAAATAACATAACTCAATGTGGATGCCTATGAGAGTTGCTCTCACATTTAGTATTCCATCTTGCAATATAATTCAGGGGTCACGGCGGATGTGAATGCATCATGAAAATCCACAGGCAAGAGGATAACCGATAGTGAACTTTTGACAATTAGATACAAATTTGATGTCTTAAATACCATATAGGTCAGTAGTAGTTATGATGATTAGGGCTACTGAAGAAGCTGTAGGTGATCATCCTCAGGTAACTGAGGTCAGTGAGGATATGAAGGGTTCTTGGGAAGAGGTTGTAAAAGAAATATAGGCGAGTATTAACAAGTTAAAAAGAGATTATCATCTGCTAGGCTCTCACTCTCTCTCAGGTGCCGTGTCCTGCTAGGACGTTGGCGATCATGGACTTCCATCTCTTCCGGTCCTTTGTGGCCTTTAACAGTTCTCGCTCCACTACGTCCGTCCATCTACTTATGCTTGCTATGTGTGTTATTCTTTGTCTGCCCCTGCTTCGTTTTCCGTAGATCTTGCCTGTCACATTAAGATGTTCTAACTCTTCCTTGCACATTTCCTGTCCCAAAAATTCCAACTGTCTTTTTCGGATGGCTCCTAGAAGTTGAGTTGTTAATATTTCTGTCCAAGATATTCCCATCATTCTCCCGAGAAACCACATCTCTACTGCTTCTATTCGTTTCTCCATACTTTGCTGCGACAAGGTGCAGCATTTGCTGCCATATGTGAGGATGGAAAACACATAGCAGTTCTGCATTTTGATCTTAGTCGTCATATAAATTTTGTTGTTATTCATTAGGTTGACTAGTTTCTCAAATGCCGCTTTTGCCATTCCGATTCGTCTTCTAATTTCTTGGTCACATTTGCCATTTGCCTTTATCATGCTATCAAGATAGTTGAATTTCTGTACCTGTATTATTAGGGTATCACCGGTCAGTATCTTACATTGTTTGACTGTTTTTTGTTTACTAATTATCATACATTCTGTCTTGGAGTTTATGGTAAACCCTTTCTTTTTGCTGGATTCAACCACTTTCTCTAGTATCTCTTGTAGCTTTTCTTCTGTTAATGTTGTGTCCTCCGACAAGAATCCTCTCTAATGGTGTTATTTCTCGAAGAATAATCTCACTGTAAAGGTTGAAAAGGTCTGGGCTAAGCACACATCCCTGTCGAACGCCTCTTCTAATGTTTGTGTATGAGCTTGTGTCATAGCCTACTCGCATACACGCTGTTTACTTCTAGTAAAGATTGCTCAAAACTCTTAAATCCTTTCCATCCAGATCTAAACACTCTAGCATGTTGAAAAGCTCTTCATGCTGCACTTTTATGTAGTCGATATAGCACACATATAAATCCTTCTGCATCTCAATAGCTCTTTCTGATAGCATTCTTAGAACAAAGATCGCATTCCTTGTGCCAGCATCTAGAACGAACCCAAAATGTTCTTTACCTATCTACAGTCTTATCTTACTTCTTGCTCTCGTCATCAAAATGCAAAGTAGAATTTTTATCCCGTGGCTCATTAGGCTAATTGTTCTGTGCATTTCACATTCAATTGCACCAGGTTTCTTTGGAAGTCCTATGAAGACCGATTTACTGAGGTCCTCTGGGATTTCTCCGCTGTCATACACTTCGTTGAGAATATCAGTAAGCTTCTCTACACCAAAGTCTGCTAGTGCAACAATCATTTCGGTCACAACTACATCGGGTCCTGCAGCCTTATTCCTTTTCAATTTTTGTAATGCAGCTCCAACTTCTGATCTTAGGATTTTTGGTCCCTCCATGTTTTTTTTTGTATTTTTGGCTTGTTACCCCAGACATCAGCAAAAAGTTCTCTAATGTATTCTGTCTAGCGTTTAAGGATTTTGTCCCTTTCCATTATGACTACTCCATCCTTTGATCTTATGCAACCTGTAGAAGGACAACCTTTGAAACCAGTTATTTCCTTGATCTTTCTGTGTATAACGATCGGTTCATTGCTTTTGCATCTTTCAATCTTTTCGCACTGTTCGTTAAGCCAGATCTCTTTGGCTTCCCTGCATTTCATTCTGTTTTCCTTGTTTGCTAGCTTGTATTCCTCGCTTCTGCGGTTGGAAATCTGCTGTCTGGAGCGCATTTTGTCCAAGATCTCGTTTGTCATCCACCTGTTCTTTGATTTTTTCTCGCGTTTAGGTACAACTTCTTTTGCTGCAGATGCTGTCGCTTCTTTAAAGGTTTCCCACTTCGAATGGTTTGGTTTTCTAGCAAAGTACTGCACTCCACTCTTGGTGTTGCCTTTCTCTTCTTGGTTATCTTCAGCTTAACCCTTAAATTGCATATGACTGGGTTGTGATCAATATCACAGTCTGCTCCTGGGTATGTCTTTGATTGTTGAATTGCACTCCTATACCGTTTCTTGATGGCAATGTAGTCAATCTGGCTGTTGATATCGTCTCCCGGACTTCGCCATGTCCACAATCTGCGTGGATGTTGTTCGTACCATGTGTTGGTTAATACACACTTATTTGCTTTACAACATTGAACCCATTTTTCTCCCCTTTCATTTTGTGTGCCCAGACCAAACTTTCCAACAGTTTGTCCATCTGGCTTGTTTCCTACCTTCGCATTTAGGTCACCCATTATGATTGTGACATCCGTAGGCTTGCATTGCATTTTAGCCTTCTCCAACGTGCTAGGCTAGCAAGAAAAGTGTTATCAGAGATATTGACAAATCTAGATAGTGTAGTAAGTTCTGATCAACTTAATGTTCATATAAAGGCAGAAGAATCGGATTAAAGAAGTTGTAAATGCCTTATTAATGGAAGTAGATCCAAGTTTTCATGATGAATTATTACAGGAGTTAAATTTTGAGAAAGAGCATCATAATTGTATGCATAAAATTGAGAGTACAATGCATGAATGAAAATGAGAAACAAATTCAGTAGATTCACAAAAGTAGATCATCAAAGCACAGATCCAAGCAAGATGTTACACAGAACGAGCCAAGAATTAGTCAAACTAAAAATTGAGTTTCAACTTTATTTTCGCGAAAAGGAAACGGAGCATCAGATGATCTTGAGAAAACAACAGTCGATCTTGAAAGAAAAAGAATTAGAGTACAGAATGTTTCTTTGAGAGATAGCCAGGCAGTTCAAGAAGTAAAGAAACTCTATCTAGATGAAAATCAGCTAGAATTGCCTCATATTAAATTCGTCTTCATAAATATTTTGAATCTATTGATAAACTGACAGAAATTGAGAATGTAAATCCTAATTTACCAACACAAGAAAGGGCTGATAAGGATGTATGAGGTAGGGTTAAATTGGAGATGAAGGTATCCAAACTAGAGCATACTTTCTTATAAGCAAGCCCAGATCTTAAGCCACAAGCAAACACTTAAAGATTTGGATGCATCATTTATTTTGTCATCTAAAAGTAAAAGTGAATTACCTAAAACAGATCCAACGTGGCTTCAAACCTTTGAGACTTTTATAGAGTCAAGAGTTTCCGCTTTCGGTGGTGGGAAAATGGAGTTTCAGCTTTCAGAGTCAAAGAATATAAAATGACAGCATTTATTTGGGGCTACATCTCCAAGTGTAGCAAAGCTCTGAAAGCTGCAGCCGATGATTATGCAGGAGAATGTGGACCAAACATCTACTGGGAATCTGATTATGTCAATCAACCATCCATGAAGGTAACTGTCCAGGAAAATGATTCAGAGGTTAAGAAAATTTCTTCATATTAAACCCAAGGGAAGGAGAGCACCTCCTTTCTTCCAAGACTTGAATATTTTGATGATGGCGCAGGGCAAAGAAGGCTATTGCATTATGCTTACGCCTTTAATGCAGGTGGCAGAATGACACATGCAAACTGTGATGCGAATAATAATCATCCAGCTATTTTGCCAAAGGAGTAACACACAACAGAAATGATAGTGTGTTCATCACCAAGGAAGAGAAATATTGAATGAGTTAAGGGCATATGATTATTGGATAATTAGGTTCAATGGTTGTAGACCTATTTCAAGGTGCGTCACATGTAAAAGATTGAAAGGTGCATTTCAAGAACAGAAAATGTCTGATTTGCCACCAGAAAGACCTGCCCTTCCATTTTCATGTTGTGGAGTAAATTATTTGGATCATTGTTTGTTACCGAGGAACGCAAGAAGGTTTTTCTTTACTTGGATGGCTTCAAGGGCAATGCATCTAGAATCAGCAAATACACTGGAAACCGATTAATTTCTCAATGCAATATTGGTGCCTCATAGGAAGATGTGGCCCAGTTCGTCAGCTAAGAACAGATCAGGGTACAAATTCTGTTGGAACAAAAAATGAAGTTCATACCTGCTTTCAATAAATGCAACCAAGATAAACTAAAGGGAGAAGCTCTTATAAAAACTATAAAAACATTCAATATCTATCCAATGAATTTTGGAACAGGTGCAAAAGAGAATATGCTCAGTAGCTTCAGTCCAGGAGCTAGTGGTCTACCAAGGAACTCTTGAAACTCTCTGAAGTTATGCCAAACCAAGGTTGTCTTGTAAGAAAAAGAAGGATAACAATGGTTGGTTCCCTACAAAGGGGAAGCAAATAGGAAATGGATAAATAAGATAAAAATGAATGTTAATGAATTGCATGTAAAAGGAAGAAACAAAGATGTATTCTAGATGCATTAAAAAAAATCCCGCCAAGCGTTTCCAGTGAAACCCACCGGTTCTTGGCTCTCTCTACATATATATGTATATATATAATAAACATATTAACAAACAAATATTTATGTGTGTGCGCGTGCTTGCGCGTGTATGGTGTATGTGTAAAGTACTCGCTAAACCTCCCCGCGTTGTCCGGCCAGAAATTTGCTTTCCAGAACATAAACAAATGCACAAAAAAAAAACAATATCACCAGTTACAAATCAAATTATCATTATTTTTAAAAGTGTCACCAAGAAAAAGATACATAGCAGAGCTGTAGTGCAATTTAAATAATTTTACTGAAAAACAGTTTTGTTTTCAGATTACAGAGATAGAGTATAAAATTAAATTCAAACCCAAGGTATGTATTTATGTATTTGTTTATATTATTATATATTTATATGTACATGTATATATGTATTTATATGTATACATTATATATACAGCTATTAAATATATAATGTATGCGAACACCTGCCAATGTATGAAAAGTATGTTAGATGAAGAATGTTAAAAATTCTGAAAGCAGAAAAATGTGAAATGAAAAGAGACAGGTATGCGCCCGAGGCTCTGTTTGTAAGAATGTTTGGGACAGTTATATGGTTTCTCATCGTTTCCGACTTTATTCGTGTTACCTTATTCATTTGATCACTACCTTTAATAAATATTAGATAACAATAAAGACAATTGTAAAGGTAATAGCAATACTATTGCCAGGCACTTCGAACTGAAGACTGATAGACTTGGGGCTGATCTAGCAAATGACCCAATTCATCAGCGGCCGCACCACCGTGAACCGGCGGAACATATGACAGAAATTTCAACCCGATGTTCTCGGATCCGCAAATGACGTGCCTAAGGACGGCCAATCCACTATCGCTTTGGACTCGTGGAGGAAGCACCCACTACTACCACCTAAGTTTCGTCGTCGGCGACACCATAGCAAGTTCGTAGCGGGTGCCATGCGGTTGAGGACGGCTCTCAGTTGGGGCCCTTGATTATGGTCTCGAGATGTTACCAGCTGTGCTGATATATATACACAAACACACACACACACAGGCTATTTCAGCCTGTGTACTTCTATGATTTGAGAAAGAGGTTAACAGAATTTGTGTAGGACGTAGTTATCGCTGTTATTTCCAATATCTGTAAAGGATCCGGCATTAATTTGTTTCGAACATAGTACGAGGGGCTTTGGAAATGAATGCATATACTAACTCTTCTTAGTTTATTAAAATAGACAGGTCTTAAAGCAGTCTTCAGCAAGCACTAGAACGTCGGCCATGTGGGCCTGGCTTGCCTTTCGCCCGCTCCCTACTCGGGGCAAGGATGGTACTCATGATCCTTGTTGCAGCACAGAGGCTGCATGGTCTGGTCGCCTGTCCATTCCCAGGGGCCGTCGCACAGCTCCGAATAGGCGTACACCTGCCAGTGTATGAAAGGTATGTTAGATGAAAAATGATAAAAAGGCAGAAAGCAGAAATATGTGAAATGAAAAGAGACAAGTATGGGCTAGAGGCTCTGTTTGTAAGAATGTTTGTGTCAAACATGAGTGGAGGTTATTTGGTTTCTCATCCTTCGCAGCTTTATTCGTGTCACCTTATCTATTTGATCACTACCTTTATTAAATATTAGAAAACAAAGAAGGCAATTGTTAAAGTAATAGCAAGGCTACTGAAGACTGATAGACTTGGGGCTGATCTAGCAAATGGCCAAATTCATCAGCGGCCGCACCATCGTGAACCGGCGGAACATATTAAAATGTTTTATCCTGTGTGTAGCCTGGAGTACCGTTGCCGATGTTCTCGGACCCAAAGGACGGCCTATCCACTATCGCTTTGGACTCATGGAGGAAGCACCTGATGGTACTGCCTACGTTTCATAGCGGATGCCATGCGGTTGAGGACGGCTCTCGGTTGAGGCCCCTTGATTATGGTCTCGAGATCTTACCAGCTGTGCTGATATATATATATATATATATATATATATATATATATATAACTCTCGGACGCTATCACACTCCGAGCCATCCTATCTCGAACCTACTGATCGGGTGGTGACTGTGCCGTAGGCCTGTACCCTTTTCCATAGTAAAATCCATATTGTTGGTTGAGCCCACACGTGACCAGACACATACCAGCTTATTGGTCTACATCTCACTACGGTTAAGATGATAATTTTAAAGATAATGTTAAAAAAAACAAAAAAAAAACAAGTACAAGGCTGAATGACTCACGTATTCGTTATGGACTGGTCGTTCGGATGCCGTGCACAAGATCTGTCCGACGGGCGTCACACCGTCGGAGCTAATGTAGTCCAGGTCTCCTCCTCCAGACAGCTCCTCGAACTCCTTGAAGCAGCGGTTGCGGCATTTGGTGTGCTGGTCACAGCTGCAGGAGAGGCGTTGGTTAGTAAGTGTTATTTGCAATCGAGTTCTGAATGGTGAGCAGTGTGGGATAGAAAGGCGAAGAACGGAAAGCAAGAAGGTGAGGAAGTGCTGCATATAAATCACCAGGACACATTTCGTTGTTAGAGCATAATACACACACACACACACACACACACACACACACACACACACACACACACACACACACACATATATATACATACACACACACATTTATATATATATATATACACATATATACACACGAGTATATATATCGGACTGAATATATCAATATCATGTACAATGTATTCATTCTGAAAGCGATAGATTAGCGAACAACTGACCCGCCCATGTCGAGGGGAGGGAGCTCGTAAAGCATCTTCTCGACGGAGTCAAGAGTGATGAAGGCGCCGCATCTGCAGTTTGCCGGCTCTTGTGCCGTTGCACTGTGCAACAGACATGGGTGGAGTGAATGCAGTGAAGTCAAGATAATCGGAGAGTTAAGAATCAATTAACTGTACTCTCTTATAGATATTTTTATATAAATCGCAAAAGTATCTCTAATCTCTCTATCTATCTAGATCTATATATGTAGCTATATCTTTATTTAAATATATCTTTCTTTATATATATTTATATTTTAATATAATGATACTAACAAACGATCATTAGTTTAGATTATCAGCTGTACCCCTTCTTTAAAAGAATAAAAATTTAATCCAGTAACTTATAGAATGATAATGAAATACGTGTTAAGACAGAAATCCCAAAATACTCACACGGCCACAACCAAAGCGAGAACAAGCAAATGGAACATCTTGCAACCTGCAGGAAAAGAATCTGGTTAATGCTATCTTCTAAACGTATTTCTACCCCGATGTTCGTGCCTTAAGAAAGTTTCCTCCCGAGAAAAGCCGGCAAACGAAATGTTCTGAAACGATCATGTACTTGTCGTGTATAAGCATACGAATTCTTTAGGTACTTTAGTGATCCATTTCCTATTGTGAAGTCTTTCGAGCACCAGTTCTCACCTTGAAACAATTCCTCTGGAACTGATGTGACTCGCATCTGAAGATCCATACTTATACCGTTTAAAAGAGGCGGCCTGAGATCCTTATCTCTTTTTTAGAGTCTGGGAAACAGGGACCTATCAATGTTGTATGTTTTGTTTTTTACCTGTGTAAGCTTGCCATCTGCTCTCCAATATCAGCTGCTTTTCCGAACTGCTCGGTCTTCTTGCATCCGGACTAAAATAGCTAAAAGAACAGGGATAGGGAAGGCTTTAACATGGAGATATAGAAAATACACAATATTTGCATCACTAGCACGCGTACACACACACACACACACACACACACACACACACACACACACACACACACACACACACACACACACACACACACACACACACATACATTAAAAAAAGTAACGTGTACAGAAAGAAGAAAAGGAAAACAGCTACAGTAAGAAATTAATATGAATCGTAACGTTTCGAACTCTTCACGAGTGAAGAGTACGAAACGTTACGATTCATATTCATTTCTTACTGTGCCTGTTTTCCTTTTTAACGTATGTATGTATGTATGTATACATACATATGCACATCCACACATACACACAAAGGATACGTCGGCTACAGAAAGATATGTATGGATAAACGTCGTTTATTAAAGTCAAGGAGTTCCTGAAACGTGAAACCACCTTATTCGAGGTGTCTGAACTTTATATTATTTCTATTGCATTACAATTAAGATGAAACATTTACTGTTGAGTTAATGGAATCAAGTTACCATAAGCGCCTACACAGATGAAATATCTCTTGCGGACAGAGCATTGTTTACATGCAATGTATGCATTCTAAAAGTGATAGATTAGTGAACAACTAAGCTGCAGGCAACTCGTAAAGCGTCCACTCGGCGGCGTCGTGAGTGATTAAGTGATCTGCAGAACCGTTCTAATGCCGTTGCACTGTGCAACAGACTTAGATGCAAGGTAATCAAAGAGTTAAGTCAATTGCATGCACTCATATAGGCTATGTGTATCTCTTTAAACCCCAAAAGTGTCATATATTATGTATATGAATATATCTGTATTTACACACACACACACACACACACGTGTGTGTGGGTTTGTTAATATACAAATATACATATATGGATACATATATATATATACGTGTATATATGTATATGTATAACTATATACATAAACATCCCTTGGAACTTATAAAATCGGCAAGCGATACTTAAACAAAAGTAATACGTTGATGTAGTAGTGGCTTAGATACATAATATAATAACCAAATAAATGTTCAATAAGAATAATTACTTGAAAACAAATACTCACAACCAAAGCGAGACCAACCAACGGAACATGAAAAATTCTTCCCTTGCCAGAGATATTGACAAAGTATATAGTGTTTTTAATTAATAGACTGAACGTGAACATAATATATATTGAGTAAATCTATGAAATAAAGTTAAACTTTCCACAGCCTTGCGAAATGAAGAGTGGTGTTTATAGTGCTTTCTAAGGTTTACTAATTTCAATGGTAATGCATTACATGTAAAGAGAAGAAACCAAAATGTATTCATAATGCAATAAAGTGCTACACAAATCCTCTAAAGCATTTCTAGTGAAAGCCACCAGTTCTTGGCACTCTGCTACAGTTAAACTCAAGACCTCTCCGAGTCTAGCTGCGGACGTAGCCAAACAGCTCAGCAAACCATTTCGTCTCATGCTCCTGTAAAGTCAGAGGGCAACCTGACTACCCTCCCTGGGTCGAAGGGCCAGCCAGTGTGCTTCTTCAGTGCTTACTTGGGCGGCTAACTCGAACTCTTTAAGAGGATGACAATGGTCACCATGCATACAATAACTGATCAGTTTTTGAACAATAATAAATCAGCATTTGCAACAACAAACATTCCAACTACAGATTGGTCACCACCAAAAAATCCAAACCTTTTGTGATTTTTTTCCACAAACCAAGTCACCAAGGCACCCAGACATACAACGAACCAGCTATGATCAACCAAGATATCATCGAAAATAAGATAGACTTGCTGATTGGAATGTTCTATGACCATCAGTCTACCATCAACAAATTGCTTGGCCAGGACGGGCTGCGTACTCAGAAGCAGAAATGCGGAGATGAAGCATCACTTGCAGCGATATAACCCCCCTCCCTCCAAACCCCGTCCTCCCTCTCCACCCCTTCCCACGACCCTTCCCTTTTGGTCTTATACCTCCATCCTGCAAAATCATGAACACTCACAAAATCTTCCCCCCAAGCGACCTCTATGCCTGTGCCCACCACCCCTGCGAGAACCCCACCCCACCAAGCCCGGTACCACGCAAGCGCCTTCCCAACAATGCGGAGGCATCGGTTCCTGGGTTGAGATGCGAGGCGTCGACACAAGTGACACCGAGGAGAAGCTATATCAAGAACAACAAGAGAATGAACAAAGAAAAAAGTCTTCCACCAATCCGCCAGTTGGACGACGCAACACATCACCAAGTGCCTGGAGTCCCTGCCCCCTCTACTACCCTCTCACACCACGATCGTTCAACATCACAGAACGACTGGAAGCACACTTCCAGAAAAGGGAGAAGAAAAGCAAGCGAGGAGCACCAAATATCCAAACCACTACAAGATGCATGTTTCAAGTCAGTGTTCATATACATCACTAGTCACCCTGACACAGAGGAAAACATAGAAGACTTCCTTGCTCAAGAATTTGAACACATATCAACTGCAAAAGCAAATAAGACAAACATGACACATCAATATTGTTCTAGTTTCACAGTAACTGTCAGAGGCAAAGATATACACCCAGAACTATTCACAAATTCAGATGTTTTCCAATATAATGTAAAAGTATTTTTGAACAAAAACAAGTGCAAGAACATATCAATGTGCAATTTTTCCTAGGTCACTTTGAAGAAATTGAAATGATCAACGAGAGAAATATCGACATCCTTTGCATTAGTGAAACATGGCCTCATGAAGAAATGTTAAGTAATTTCATTAATATTCAGAATTTCAATGCTTAAAGATGTGATGCAGGGTGAGGTAGAGGAGTATGCATATATGTAAGGGACACCCTTAAATCAAATGAAATCTCCACTACAGCTGTAAATAATACAGCTGTACAGGACATTTGGGTAACTGTATAACGAAGTATGTAGTTTTCCTTCATTATTGGTACAATCTATAGACACCCTCATGCTAGAGCTGAATCATTTGAGTACCTCGGAGATGTATTTAGAGAAAATTCAATGAAAAGAAAACCTTTTTCATCTTGGGTAACTTAAACGATGACCTGAACAAACCTAATGCAAAATTAACCGCGATCATTATGAAAAAAACAAACAATTAAAGCAGCTTATAAATAAACCTACCAGGATCACAGAACACATCTCACCCATGCTAGACGTCATAATATGAAACATCCTGTGAAACAGACACTTCCTTAGATTCCTTAAGTAGTATGGAACATTTAAACGACTACTTTGCAAATATCAGTAGACTCACTTATGAACAGACAGCTGCTTCCTTGGTTCCACAAAACAACTAGGACAAGGATCTCAACAAATGCTTTCAGCCAATAGGAGTGGAAACAATAGTCTTAACAATATAACACTTGTTGTAGGAGTAGATTACATTGTTTTTCGATTCATCAAAGAAAGCTTACCCGCAATTGCTTTCTATTTAACTATCATTATAAACATCTATAGTCACCGATACCTACCCATCACTGTGGAAACATGGTATCATAACACTAATTTTCAAATAAGGAGATGCAGAACAACTGAACAATTATCGTTCTATAACACTACTCCCAATGATATCTAAAGTGCTAGAAAAAAATTTGCATATCAACTATCAACATTTTTAGAATCTAATCACCTTATTTTACGAAACGTAATATGGGTTTAGAAGTAAGCTATCCACTGAAACAGACTTAATAAAAATCACAAACAAAACTTATGGTAGCATAGACAAGAATAAAAAGAAAAAAAAAATATCTACTTACATTGTGTGATCTGTCAAAAGCATTTGACAGTGTCAGTCATGCAATCCTGCTTAATAAATTATAAATCATGGAATCGACAACTATTGGTTCAAAAGTTATATATTCTCAAGATCTAAGAAACCAGTCTCTTTCGGTGTCCCACTATATTCTTAATCGATCTATCAACCACTGCAAACAACTGTCTCCTTGTCCAATATGCCGATGACAATCAGTTTCTTCACGCTGCCCCTGTAAGCAATTTATATGAATTGATGAGAAATACTCAACAGACTCTTATAGAAGCAAATACGTATTTTTAAAAAAATGGTCTCAAACTAAATCTCGATAAAACTCAGTGCATCTTTAGAGGCAGTCGGAAAACATAGCCAAAATCCCCATAAACACAACCATAGAATTTGAAAGGTATATTAAACCAAGTATTTCCGTGAAAAATCTAGTACACATTGACAGATACATGGACATTCACAAAAAAAAAAAAAAAAAAATAATGCGCACTGATATACCGAAATCCCATAAAAAAAACAAAATCCTCACTGAGACGAAAATTATAGTTGTACAATTCTTTTCAGACAGCATTATAAACTACTGCTCCAACATATGGGGCTCAACCAACAAAACTCAAATTCAAAAAGCATCAAGCTACAAGCCTTTACCGCAAGAGTGGTAGTAGGCAACGTAAATAAACATGACCACATGTTGAAAGTCAACAAAAATGTCAATTTGATACATGTATGTTCGTTCATAAATTCATAAAGGGCGACTGCCCTCATCGGTTAGTGCATCACAAACAACTGGTAACAAAACAGGCATCCAAACCGGACAGATTAACTCTCTGCACGTCAAATGGTCAGACATGGAAACAGATTCTAATTTCTAATGATGTGACCATCTTATTTTATCTTATTTTATCTTATATCTACCCTACCAATGTATTTACTATTGTTTCTACTTATTCTGTATTACTGTACGATGTCACTATCTATGTAAAAAGAAGACCATTGTAAATAACGGAATAAAGTGTTATGACTTTGAATCATGTAAATAGACCTTCTGAAAGTGAAATAACATAACTCAATGTTGATGCCTATGAGAGTTGATCTCACATCTATCAGTCCATCTTGCAAGATAATTCAGGGGTCACGGCGGATGTGAATGCATCATGAAAATCCACAGGCAAGAGGATAACCTATGAAATTATTGGAAGATCTCTGCTTTTTAAAGCTTTTCAATTCTACATGAGTCACCGACGGCTAATGAACTTTTGACAGATAGGTACAAATTTGATTTTTTAAATTCCATATATGTCAGTAGTAGTTGTGATAATTAGTGCTACTGAAGAAGCTGTAGGTGATCAACCTGTGGTGCAGCAGCACGAGGAGCACGATAAGCCATACCCTTACGTTTCTGGCAAGATCGACATGTACCAACATATTCTTTCACTGCGGCCAAGTAATTAGGGAAGTAAAAGTAGTCCCTGAGCTTACAATATGTCCTGTAAACCCCAGGGTGACCTGTTACACTTGAATGAGCCAAATGCATGGCAGAGCCTCTAAGTGTCTTTGGCACAACCAACTGATGGAGCACTCGATCTGGGATGTGACAGACATGGTACAGAACTCCATCTCGAAGTTCAATCTCTTCAAGAGTAAGAGGAAGGCGACGATTTGGCAAAGTACGTTCCTCTAAATACCCAATCACCTCTTTCCACAGGGGATCTTTAAGTTGGTGACGACGCAGATCATTTGGCTTGTGCAGTTCTGTTGAAGCCACTGCACGACTCAACTGGTCTGGGACACAATGTTGAGTTCCTTGTTTGTATTTTAGAACATAGTTATAAAAACTAAGTTCGTGTGGCCATTGAGTCATGCGCAGACTTTTGGTCTTCCTTCTAAATACATAGGTCAAAGGCCTATGGCTGTGTAGATGTAGAAGTGGTGCCCATACACATATCAGCCAAAGGCTCTTACCCCATCTACTAATGCAAGTGCCTCACAATTAATTGCAGGGTACCGTGTCTCAGCATCTCTGAGTTTGTGGCTGAAGTAGGCAACAGGCTTAAAGCGACCCTCATCGTCACTTAGCATCACACAGGCCTTCTTCAAGTTCTGGAAAGCAGTTTCCTCCTGCTGGCCCCAGACAAACTTAGTATCTTTTCGTTTCAGGCTGGTAAGTGGGGATGCAATATTGGAATAATCTTTAATATGCTTCCTAAAGAAGCCTGTGCAGCCAAGAAAGCAGCACACTTCCCTTTGGTTCCTAGGCTGAGGCATCTTCTGTATTACAACCACCTTATCTGGATCAGGTTCCACACCCTTGGGCGAGATCTTAAAGCCCAGGAATTTGAATGTGTCTGTTGCAAAAACACATTTCTTCCTGTTAAGACTAAAGCCTGCTTTTAAAAGGAGTGACAGAGTCTCATCCAAATGCCTAAGAAGGTCATCAAAATCACTACTGTGCAACACCACATCATCTAAATAGGCAACTGTGTGAATGAACAAACCAGACTTGCCCAAAAAAGATGAAAGCACACAGTTAACAACCCATTGAAATGTTGAAGGGGCATTTGCCAACAACAAACATTCCAACTACAGATTGGTCACCACCAAAAAAATCCAAACCTTTTGTGATTTTTTTCCACAAACCAAGTCCACCAAGGCACCCAGACATACAACGAACCAGCTATGATCACCAAGATATCATCGAAAATAAGATAGACTTGCTGATTGGAATGT
>NC_061819.1:1374529-1377029 GCF_019202785.1 Penaeus chinensis | reverse complement strand
CAGCACTAGAACGTCGGCCATGTGGGCCTGGCTTGCCTTTCGCCCGCTCCCTACTCGGGGCAAGGATGGTACTCATGATCCTTGTTGCAGCACAGAGGCTGCATGGTCTGGTCACCTGTCCATTCCCAGGGGCCGTCGCACAGCTCCGAATAGGCGTACACCTGCCAGTGTATGATAGGTATGTTAGATGAAGAATGATAAAAAGGCAGAAAGCAGAAATATGTGAAATGAAAAGAGACAAGTATGGGCTAGAGGCTCTGTTTGTAAGAATGTTTGTGTCAAACATGAGTGGAGGTTATTTGGTTCTATCCTTCGCAAGCTGTATTGTGTCACCTTATCTATTTGATCACTACCTTTATTAAATATTAGATAACAATGAAGACAATTGTAAAAGTAATACTATTGCCAGGCACTTCGAACTGAAGACTGATAGACTTGGGGCTGATCTAGCAAATGGCCAAATTCATCAGCGCCGCACCATCGTGAACCGGCGGAACTTATTAAAATGTTTTATCCTGTGTGTAGCCTGGAGTACCGTTGCCGATGTTCTCGGACCAAGGACGGCCTATCCACTATCGCTTTGGACTCATGGAGGAGACCTGATGGTACTGCCTACTTTCATGCGGATGCCATGCGGTTGAGGACGGCTCTCAGTTGGGGCCCTTGATTATGGTCTCGAGATCTTACCAGCTGTGCTGATATATATATATAATATATATATATATATATATAATAAACACTCGGACGCTATCACACTCCGAGCCATCCTATCTCGAACCTACTGATCGGTGGTGACTGTGCCGTAGGCCTGTACCCTTTTCCATAGTAAAATCCATATTGTTGGTTGAGCCCACACGTGCAAACACATACCAGCTTATTGGTCTACATCTCACTACGGTTAAGATGATAATTTTAAAGATAATGTTAAAAAAAACAAAAAAAAAACAAGTACAAGCTGATGACTCCCAAAACGTAAATTCGTTATGGACTGCGTCGGTCGGATGCCGTGCACAAGATCTGTCCGACGGGCGTCACACCATCGGAGGTAATGTATTCCAGGTCTCCTCCTCCAGACAGCTCCTCGAACTCCTTGAAGCAGCGGTTGCGGCATTTGGTGTGCTGGTCACAGCTGCAGGAGAGGCGTTGGTTAGTAAGTGTTATTTGCAATCGAGTTCTGAATGGTGAGCAGTGTGGGATAGAAAGGCGAAGAACGGAAAGCAAGAAGGTGAGGAAGTGCTGCATATAAATCACCAGGACACATTTCGTTGTTAGAGCATAATACACACACACACACACACACACACTCACACACACACACACACAACACACACACACACATATATATGTATATATATATATATATATATTTATATATATATATATATATATATTACAATATATACACACGAGTATATATATCGATGATAATATATCAATATCATGTACAATGTATTCATTCTGAAAAGCGATAGATTAGCGAACAACTGACCCGCCCATGTCGATGGGAGGGAGCTCGTAAAGCATCTTCTCGACGGAGTCAAGAGTGATGAAGCGCCGCATCTGCAGTTTGCCGGCTCTTGTGCCGTTGCACTGTGCAACAGACATGGGTGGAGTGAATGCAGTGAAGTCAAGATAATCGTGTGTTAAGAATCAATTAACTGTACTCTCTTATAGATATTTTTATATAAATCGCAAAAGTATCTCTAATCTCTCTATCTAATCTAGATCTCTATAGTAGCTATTATATCTCTTTTTTTTCATTTTAATATATCTTTCTTTATATATATTTATATTTTAATATAATGATACTATCAAACGTTCATGAGTTGAGATTATCAGCTGTTACCCTTCGTTAAATGAATATAATTTAATCCAGTAACTTATAGAATGATAATGAAATACGTGTTAGACAGAAATCCAAAATACTCACACGGCCACAACCAAAGCGAGAACAAGCAAATGGAACATCTTGCAACCTGCAGGAAAAGAATCTGGTTAATGCTATCTTCTAAACGTATTTTTCTACCCCGATGTTCGTGCCTTAAGAAAGTTTCCTCCCGAGAAAAGCCGGCAACGAAATGTCAGGAATCGATCATGTACTTGTCGTGTATAAGCATACGAATTCTTTAGGTACTTTAGTGATCCATTTCCTATTGTGAAGTCTTTCGAGCACCAGTTCTCACCTTGAAACAATTCCTCTGGAATGATGTGACTATCCCGCATCTGAGATCCATACTTTATAAGTTTAAAAAGAGGCGGCCTGAGATCCTTATCTCTTTTTTAGAGTTCTGGGGAAACAGGGGACCTATCAATGTTGTATGTTTTGTTTTTTACCTGTGTAAGCTTGCCATCTGCTCTCCAATATCAGCTGCTTTTCCGAACTGTAGGTCTTCTTGCATCCGGAATAAACTAGTAATAGAAAGGGTAGGAAAGGCTTTTAACTTTGGTGATATAGAAAATACACAATATTTGCATCACTAGCACGCGTACACACCACACA
>NC_061819.1:1347029-1369529 GCF_019202785.1 Penaeus chinensis | reverse complement strand
AGTGTATGAAAGGTTGTTAGATAAAAATGAATGTTAATGAATTGCATGTAAAAGGAAGAAACAAAGATGTATTCTAGATGCATTAAAAAAAATCCCGCCAAGCGTTTCCAGTGAAACCCACCGGTTCTTGGCTCTCTCTACATATATATGTATATATATAATAAACATATTAACAAACAAATATTTATGTGTGTGCGCGTGCTTGCGCGTGTATGGTGTATGTGTTAGTACTCGCTAAACCTCCCCGCGTTGTCCGGCCAGAAATTTGCTTTCCTGAACATAAACAAATGCACAAAAAAAAAAAAAAATAATGCGCACTGATATACCGAAATCCATTAAAAAAAACAAAATCCTCACTGAGCTACACGAAAAAATTATAGTTGTAACAATTCTTTTCAGACAGCATTATAAACAACTGCTCCAACATATGGGCTCAACCAACAAAACTCAAATTCAAAAAGAATCAAGCTACAAGCCTTTACCGCAAGGTGGTAGTAGGCAACGTAAATAAACATGGACCACATTGTTGAAAAGTCAACAAAAATGTCAATTTGATACATGTATGTTCGTTCATAAATTCATAAGGGCGATGCCCTCATCGGTTAGTGCATCACAAACAACTGGTAACAAAACAGGCATCCAAACCGGACAGATTAACTCTCTGCACGTCAAATGTCAGAAATGGAAACAGATTCTAATTTCTAATGATGTGACCATCTTATTTTATCTTATTTTCATCTTATTTTATCTTATTTTCATCTTATTTTATCTTATTTTCATCTTATTTTATCTTATTTTCATCTTATTTTATCTTATTTTCATCTTATTTTATTTTATTTTATCTTATTTTATCTTATTTTATCTTATTTTATCTTATTTTATCTTATTTTATCTTATTTTATCTTATTTTATCTTATTTTATCTTATTTTATCTTATTTTATCTTATTTTATCTTATTTTATCTTATTTTCATCTTATTTTATCTTATTTTATCTTATTTTATCTTATTTTCATCTTATTTTATCTTATTTTATCTTATTTTATCTTATTTTATCTTATTTTATCTTATTTTATCTTATTTTATCTTATTTTATCTTATTTTCATCTTATTTTATCTTATTTTATCTTATTTTATCTTATTTTATCTTATTTTATCTTATTTTATCTTATTTTATCTTATTTTATCTTATTTTATCTTATTTTATCTTATTTTATCTTATTTTATCTTATTTTATCTTATTTTATCTTATTTTCATCTTATTTTATCTTATTTTATCTTATTTTATCTTATTTTATCTTATTTTATCTTATTTTATCTTATTTTATCTTATTTTATCTTATTTTATCTTATTTTATCTTATTTTATCTTATTTTATCTTATTTTATCTTATTTTATCTTATTTTATCTTATTTTATCTTATTTTATCTTATTTTATCTTATTTTATCTTATTTTATCTTATTTTATCTTATTTTATCTTATTTTATCTTATTTTATCTTATTTTATCTTATTTTATCTTATTTTATCTTATTTTATCTTATTTTATCTTATTTTATCTTATTTTATCTTATTTTATCTTATTTTATCTTATTTTCATCTTATTTTATCTTATTTTATCTTATTTTATCTTATTTTATCTTATTTTCATCTTATTTTATCTTATTTTATCTTATTTTATCTTATTTTATCTTATTTTATCTTATTTTATCTTATTTTATCTTATTTTATCTTATTTTATCTTATTTTATCTTATTTTATCTTATTTTATCTTATTTTATCTTATTTTATCTTATTTTATCTTATTTTATCTTATTTTATCTTATTTTATCTTATTTTATCTTATTTTATCTTATTTTATCTTATTTTATCTTATTTTATCTTATTTTATCTTATTTTATCTTATTTTATCTTATTTTATCTTATTTTATCTTATTTTATCTTATTTTATTTTGTATCTACCCTACCAATGTATTTACTATTGTTTCTACTCATTCTGTATTATGTGCGATGTCACTATCTATGTAAAAAGAAGAACCATTGTAATTAATGGAATAAAGTGTTTTGACTTTGGCTCATGTAAATAGACCTTCTGAAAGTGAAATAACATAACTCAATGTGGATGCCTATGAGAGTTGATCTCACATCTATCAGTCCATCTTGCAAGATAATTCAGGGGTCACGGCGGATGTGAATGCATCATGAAAATCCACAGGCAAGAGATAACCTATGAAATTATTGGAAGATTCTGCTTTTTAAAGCTTTTCAATTCTACAAGATCACCGACGGCTATGAACTTTTGACAGATAGGTACAAATTTGATTTTTTAAATTCCATATATGTCAGTAGTAGTTGTGATAATTAGTGCTACTGAAGAAGCTGTAGGTGATCATCCTCAGGTAACTGAGGTCAGTGATGATATGAAGGGTTCTTGGGAAGAGGTTGTAAAAGAAATATAGGCGAGTATTAACAAGTTAAAAAGAGATTATCATCTGCTAGGCTCTCACTCTCTCTCAGGTGCCGTGTCCTGCTAGGAGTTGGCGATCATGGAGTCCATCTCTTCCGGTCCTTTGTGGCCTTTAACAGTTCTCGCTCCACTACGTCCGTCCATCTACTTATGCTTGCTATGTGTGTTATTCTTTGTTTGCCCATGCTTCGTTTTCCGTAGATCTTGCCTGTCACATTAAGAGGTTCTAAAACTCTTCCTTGCACATTTCCTGTCCCAAAAATTCCAACTGTCTTTTTCGGATGGCTCCTAGAAGTGAGTTTTAATATTTTTCTGTCCAAGATATTCCCATCATTCTCCCGAAAACCACATCTCTACTGCTTCTATTCGTTTCTTCTCCATACTTTGCTGGATGGTATCAAACAAGGTTAGAGAGCTCTGCCTCTTTCTTTACACAAATGCTTCCTGATCCACCGAGGAAGTCCTTGCAAAAAGACCCGCCTGATGAGTTCATCTGGTCACCAATAGCCCGAGGGTAATCCCGCAATCCCTGGTACACATACCTTTCAAAATTAAATAACAATCCATGGGTGCTTGCCCAGGCTGTAGCTTCTGACTAAAGAAGCACACGATAAAAATCAGGGACGTACCAGTTCCCCTGAACTGCCAAAGTTTTTCTTTAAATACAACCTAGGACACAATATTTTTTTTTAAAAGAGGCGAATTTATTATCAGTCTGCCGCCCTTGCATGAAGCCTTTGCGGCTTTAAAAAAAAAAAAAAATATCTACTTACATTGTGTGATCTGTCAAAAGCATTTGACAGTGTCAGTCATGCAATCCTGCTTAATAAATTATAAATCATGGAATCGACAACTATTGGTTCAAAAGTTATATATTCTCAAGATCTAAGAAAACCAGTCTCCTTTCGGTGTCCACTATATTCTATCGATCTATCAACCACGTGCAAACAACTGTCTCCTTGTCCAAATATGCCGATGACAATCAGTTTCTTCACGTGCCCCTGTAAGCAATTTATATGAATTGATGAGAAATACTCAACAGACTCTTATAGAAGCAAATACGTATTTTTAAAAAAATGGTCTCAAACTAAATCTCGATAAAACTCAGTGCATCTTTAGAGCAGTCGGAAAACATAGCCAAAATCCCCATAACACAACCATAGAATTTGAAAGGTATATTAAACCAAGTATTTCCGTGAAAAAATCTAGTACACATTGACAGATACATGGACATCACAAAAAAAAAAAAAAATCAAGAAAGAAATGCAGGCAGGTCTTAAACCAGTTCTTCAGCCAGCACTAGAACGTCGGCCATGTGGGCCTGGCTTGCCTTTCGCCCGCTCCCTACTCGGGGCAAGGATGGTACTCATGATCCTTGTTGCAGCACAGAGGCTGCATGGTCTGGTCACCTGTCCATTCCCAGGGGCCGTCGCACAGCTCCGAATAGGCGTACACCTGCCAGTGTATGAAAGGTTGTTAGATAAAAATGAATGTTAATGAATTGCATGTAAAAGGAAGAAACAAAGATGTATTCTAGATGCATTAAAAAAATCCCGCCAAGCGTTTCCAGTGAAACCCACCGGTTCTTGGCTCTCTCTACATATATATGTATATATATATATATATATAAATATATATATATATATCTATATATATATATATTTATATATATATATATATAATATATATATATATATCTATATATATATATATATTATATATATATATATTTATATATATATATATTTATATTTTAATATAATGATATAACAAACGATCATTAGTTTAGATTATCAGCTGTACCCCTCTTAAAAGAATACAAATTTAATGCAGTAACTTATAGAATGATAATGAAATACGTGTTAAGACAGAAATCCCAAAATACTCACACGGCCACAACCAAAGCGAGAACAAGCAAATGGAACATCTTGCAACCTGCAGGAAAAGAATCTGGTTAATGCTATCTTCTAAACGTATTTCTACCCCGATGTTCGTGCCTTAAGAAAGTTTCCTCCCGAGAAAAGCCGGCAAACGAAATGTTCTGAAACGATCATGTACTTGTCGTGTATAAGCATACGAATTCTTTAGGTACTTTAGTGATCCATTTCCTATTGTGAAGTCTTTCGAGCACCAGTTCTCACCTTGAAACAATTCCTCTGGAACTGATGTGACTCGCATCTGAAGATCCATACTTATACCGTTTAAAAGAGGCGGCCTGAGATCCTTATCTCTTTTTTAGAGTCTGGGAAACAGGGACCTATCAATGTTGTATGTTTTGTTTTTTACCTGTGTAAGCTTGCCATCTGCTCTCCAATATCAGCTGCTTTTCCGAACTGCTCGGTCTTCTTGCATCCGGACTAAAATAGCTAAAAGAACAGGGATAGGGAAGGCTTTAACATGGAGATATAGAAAATACACAGTATTTGCATCACTAGCACGCGTACACACACACACACACACACACACACACACACACACACACACACACACACACACACACACACACACACACACACACACACATTAAAAAAAGTAACGTGTACAGAAAGAAGAAAAGGAAAACAGCTACAGTAAGAAATTAATATGAACCGTAACGTTTCGAACTCTTCACGAGTGAAGAGTACGAAACGTTACGATTCATATTCATTTCTTACTGTGCCTGTTTTCCTTTTTAACGTATGTATGTATGTATGTATATATATACATATGCACATCCACACATACACACAAAGGATACGTCGGCTACAGAAAGATATGTATGGATAAACGTCGTTTATTAAAGTCAAGGAGTTCCTGAAACGTGAAACCACCTTATTCGAGGTGTCTGAACTTTATATTATTTCTATTGCATTACAATTAAGATGAAACATTTACTGTTGAGTTAATGGAATCAAGTTACCATAAGCGCCTACACAGATGAAATATCTCTTGCGGACAGAGCATTGTTTACATGCAATGTATGCATTCTAAAAGTGATAGATTAGTGAACAACTAAGCTGCAGGCAACTCGTAAAGCGTCCACTCGGCGGCGTCGTGAGTGATTAAGTGATCTGCAGAACCGTTCTAATGCCGTTGCACTGTGCAACAGACTTAGATGCAAGGTAATCAAAGAGTTAAGTCAATTGCATGCACTCATATAGGCTATGTGTATCTCTTTAAACCCCAAAAGTGTCATATATTGTGTATATGAATATATCTGTATTTACACACACACACACACACACACGTGTGTGTGGGTTTGTTAATATACAAATATACATATATGGATACATATATATATATACGTGTATATATGTATATGTATAACTATATACATAAACATCCCTTGGAACTTATAAAGTCGGCAAGCGATACTTAAACAAAAGTAATACGTTGATGTAGTAGTGGCTTAGATACATAATATAATAACCAAATAAATGTTCAATAAGAATAATTACTTGAAAACAAATATCCACAACCAAAGCGAGACCAACCAACGGAACATGAAAAATTCTTCCCTTGCCAGAGATATTGACAAAGTATATAGTGTTTTTAATTAATAGACTGAACGTGAACATAATATTGATGCACGTGTTTTCGTTTACAAACTTAAATCTTTCCGGCACTGTATTTCCTACCGAGAGAAGACTGCACTGTACTGTATGGATACAGGAAATTGACTGTGCAAGCATACTTATTGTGGAATCTTTCAACAACGTGTTCTTACCTTGAAATAATTGCTTTGGAATTGATACAACTGACATCGCCTTTAAAGATAAAGACCTTTGATAGGAACTGATCATTGGAATTAACCAGTTGTCTGATCTGGACACGCTCACTCGCGGTGGATACAATGAAATGCAAAGCCTTATGTAACTTCCACATTTCACATGAACAATGCATGTAATAAAAAAAAAATATATATATATACACATATATATTGAGTAAATCTATGAAATAAAGTTAAACTTTCCACAGCCTTGCGAAATGAAGAGTGGTGTTTATAGTGCTTTCTAAGGTTTACTAATTTCAATGGTAATGAATTACATGTAAAGAGAAGAAACCAAAATGTATTCATAATGCAATAAAGTGCTACACAAATCCTCTAAAGCATTTCTAGTGAAAGCCACCAGTTCTTAGCACTCTGCTACAGTTAAACTCAAGACCTCTCCGAGTCTAGCTGCGGACGTAGCCAAACAGCTCAGCAAACCATTTCGTCTCATGCTCCTGTAAAGTCAGAGGGCAACCTGACTACCCTCCCTGGGTCGAAGGGCCAGCCAGTGTGCTTCTTCAGTGCTTACTTGGGCGGCTAACTCGAACTCTTTAAGAGGATGACAATGGTCACCATGCATACAATAACTGATCAGTTTTTGAACAATAATAAATCAGCATTTGCAACAACAAACATTCCAACTACAGATTGGTCACCACCAAAAAATCCAAACCTTTTGTGATTTTTTTCCACAAACCAAGTCACCAAGGCACCCAGACATACAACGAACCAGCTATGATCAACCAAGATATCATCGAAAATAAGATAGACTTGCTGATTGGAATGTTCTATGACCATCAGTCTACCATCAACAAATTGCTTGGCCAGGACGGGCTGCGTACTCAGAAGCAGAAATGCGGAGATGAAGCATCACTTGCAGCGATATAACCCCCCTCCCTCCAAACCCCGTCCTCCCTCTCCACCCCTTCCCACGACCCTTCCCTTTTGGTCTTATACCTCCATCCTGCAAAATCATGAACACTCACAAAATCTTCCCCCCATGCGACCTCTATGCCTGTGCCCACCACCCCTGCGAGAACCCCACCCCACCAAGCCCGGTACCACGCAAGCGCCTTCCCAACAATGCTGAGGCATCGGTTCCTGGGTTGAGATGCGAGGCGTCGACACAAGTGACACCGAGGAGAAGCTATATCAAGAACAACAAGAAAATGAACAAAGAAAAAAGTCTTCCACCCATCCGCCAGTTGGACGACGCAACACATCACCAAGTGCCTGGAGTCCCTGCCCCCTCTACTACCCTCTCACACCACGATCGTTCAACATCACAGAACGACTGGAAGCACACTTCCAGAAAAGGGAGAAGAAAAGCAAGCGAGGAGCACCAAATATCCAAACCACTACAAGATGCATGTTTCAAGTCTGTGTTCATATACATCACTAGTCACCCTGACACAGAGGAAAACATAGAAGACTTCCTTGCTCAAGAATTTGAACACATATCAACTGCAAAAGCAAATAAGACAAACATGACACATCAATATTGTTCTAGTTTCACAGTAACTGTCAGAGGCAAAGATATACACCCAGAACTATTCACAAATTCAGATGTTTTCCAATATAATGTAAAAGTATTTTTGAACAAAAACAAGTGCAAGAACATATCAATGTGCAATTTTTCCTAGGTCACTTTGAAGAAATTGAAATGATCAACGAGAGAAATATCGACATCCTTTGCATTAGTGAAACATGGCCTCATGAAGAAATGTTAAGTAATTTCATTAATATTCAGAATTTCAATGCTTAAAGATGTGATGCAGGGTGAGGTAGAGGAGTATGCATATATGTAAGGGACACCCTTAAATCAAATGAAATCTCCACTACAGCTGTAAATAATACAGCTGTACAGGACATTTGGGTAACTGTATAACGAAGTATGTAGTTTTCCTTCATTATTGGTACAATCTATAGACACCCTCATGCTAGAGCTGAATCATTTGAGTACCTCGGAGATGTATTTAGAGAAAATTCAATGAAAAGAAAACCTTTTTCATCTTGGGTGACTTAAACGATGACCTGAACAAACCTAATGCAAAATTAACCGCGATCATTATGAAAAAAAAAACAATTAAAGCAGCTTATAAATAAACCTACCAGGATCACAGAACACATCTCACCCATGCTAGACGTCATAATATGAAACATCCTGTGAAACAGACACTTCCTTAGATTCCTTAAGTAGTATGGAACATTTAAACGACTACTTTGCAAATATCAGTAGACTCACTTATGAACAGACAGCTGCTTCCTTGGTTCCACAAAACAACTAGGACAAGGATCTCAACAAATGCTTTCAGCCAATAGGAGTGGAAACAATAGTCTTAACAATATAACACTTGTTGTAGGAGTAGATTACATTGTTTTCCGATTCATCAAAGAAAGCTTACCCGCAATTGCTTTCTATTTAACTATCATTATAAACATCTATAGTCACCGATACCTACCCATCACTGTGGAAACATGGTATCATAACACTAATTTTCAAATAAGGAGATGCAGAACAACTGAACAATTATCGTTCTATAACACTACTCCCAATGATATCTAAAGTGCTAGAAAAAAAATTTGCATATCAACTATCAACATTCTTAGAATCTAATCACCTTATTTTACGAAACGTAATATGGGTTTAGAAGTAAGCTATCCACTGAAACAGACTTAATAAAAATCACAAACAAAACTTATGATAGCATAGACAAGAATAAAAAAAAAAAAAAAATTTACTTACATTGTGTGATCTGTCAAAAGCATTTGACAGTGTCAGTCATGCAATCCTGCTTAATAAATTATAAATCATGGAATCGACAACTATTGGTTCAAAAGTTATCTATTCTCAAGATCTAAGAAACCAGTCTCTTTCGGTGTCCCACTATATTCTTAATCGATCTATCAACCACTGCAAACAACTGTCTCCTTGTCCAATATGCCGATGACAATCAGTTTCTTCACGCTGCCCCTGTAAGCAATTTATATGAATTGATGAGAAATACTCAACAGACTCTTATAGAAGCAAATACGTATTTTTAAAAAAATGGTCTCAAACTAAATCTCGATAAAACTCAGTGCATCTTTAGAGGCAGTCGGAAAACATAGCCAAAATCCCCATAAACACAACCATAGAATTTGAAAGGTATATTAAACCAAGTATTTCCGTGAAAAATCTAGTACACATTGACAGATACATGGACATTCACAAAAAAAAAAAAAAAAAAATAATGCGCACTGATATACCGAAATCCCATAAAAAAAACAAAATCCTCACTGAGACGAAAATTATAGTTGTACAATTCTTTTCAGACAGCATTATAAACTACTGCTCCAACATATGGGGCTCAACCAACAAAACTCAAATTCAAAAAGCATCAAGCTACAAGCCTTTACCGCAAGAGTGGTAGTAGGCAACGTAAATAAACATGACCACATAACCCCCACTTAAAAAAAAAAAAAAAAAAAAAAAAAAATGGTTGAAAGTCAACAAAAATGTCAATTTGATACATGTATGTTCGTTCATAAATTCATAAAGGGCGACTGCCCTCATCGGTTAATGCATCACAAACAACTGGTAACAAAACAGGCATCCAAACCGGACAGATTAACTCTCTGCACGTCAAATGGTCAGACATGGAAACAGATTCTAATTTCTAATGATGTGACCATCTTATTTTATCTTATTTTATCTTATATCTACCCTACCAATGTATTTACTATTGTTTCTACTTATTCTGTATTACTGTACGATGTCACTATCTATGTAAAAAGAAGACCATTGTAAATAACGGAATAAAGTGTTATGACTTTGAATCATGTAAATAGACCTTCTGAAAGTGAAATAACATAACTCAATGTTGATGCCTATGAGAGTTGATCTCACATCTATCAGTCCATCTTGCAAGATAATTCAGGGGTCACGGCGGATGTGAATGCATCATGAAAATCCACAGGCAAGAGGATAACCTATGAAATTATTGGAAGATCTCTGCTTTTTAAAGCTTTTCAATTCTACATGAGTCACCGACGGCTAATGAACTTTTGACAGATAGGTACAAATTTGATTTTTTAGATTCCATATATGTCAGTAGTAGTTGTGATAATTAGTGCTACTGAAGAAGCTGTAGGTGATCAACCTGTGGTGCAGCAGCACGAGGAGCACGATAAGCCATACCCTTACGTTTCTGGCAAGATCGACATGTACCAACATATTCTTTCACTGCGGCCAAGTAATTAGGGAAGTAAAAGTAGTCCCTGAGCTTACAATATGTCCTGTAAACCCCAGGGTGACCTGTTACACTTGAATGAGCCAAATGCACGGCAGAGCCTCTAAGTGTCTTTGGCACAACCAACTGATGGAGCACTCGATCTGGGATGTGACAGACATGGTACAGAACTCCATCTCGAAGTTCAATCTCTTCAAGAGTAAGAGGAAGGCGACGATTTGGCAAAGTACGTTCCTCTAAATACCCAATCACCTCTTTCCACAGGGGATCTTTAAGTTGGTGACGACGCAGATCATTTGGCTTGTGCAGTTCTGTTGAAGCCACTGCACGACTCAACTGGTCTGGGACACAATGTTGAGTTCCTTGTTTGTATTTTAGAACATAGTTATAAAAACTAAGTTCGTGTGGCCATTGAGTCATGCGCAGACTTTTGGTCTTCCTTCTAAATACATAGGTCAAAGGCCTATGGTCTGTGTAGATGTAGAAGTGGTGCCCATACACATATCAGCCAAAGGCTCTTACCCCATCTACTAATGCAAGTGCCTCACAATTAATTGCAGGGTACCGTGTCTCAGCATCTCTGAGTTTGTGGCTGAAGTAGGCAACAGGCTTAAAGCGACCCTCATCGTCACTTAGCATCACACAGGCCTTCTTCAAGTTCTGGAAAGCAGTTTCCTCCTGCTGGCCCCAGACAAACTTAGTATCTTTTCGTTTCAGGCTGGTAAGTGGGGATGCAATATTGGAATAATCTTTAATATGCTTCCTAAAGAAGCCTGTGCAGCCAAGAAAGCAGCACACTTCCCTTTGGTTCCTAGGCTGAGGCATCTTCTGTATTACAACCACCTTATCTGGATCAGGTTCCACACCCTTGGGCGAGATCTTAAAGCCCAGGAATTTGAATGTGTCTGTTGCAAAAACACATTTCTTCCTGTTAAGACTAAAGCCTGCTTTTAAAAGGAGTGACAGAGTCTCATCCAAATGCCTAAGAAGGTCATCAAAATCACTACTGTGCAACACCACATCATCTAAATAGGCAACTGTGTGAATGAACAAACCAGACTTGCCCAAAAAAGATGAAAGCACACAGTTAACAACCCATTGAAATGTTGAAGGGGCATTTGCCAACCCAAATGGCAACTTCCTGAACTGGAAAAGTCGATGCCCATCAGAGAATGCAGTCTTTGGCCTATCATCTGGACTGACATCTACTGTCCAGTAGGCACTGAGAGCATCCAGAGCAGTAAACCACATTGTTCCATGCAGCTGATCAATGAGCTCATCAATGTGTGGCATTAGATAAGCATCCTGCTCAGTGATGCTTTCTTTCTGACGAGAACGATTGGGAAATGCCAGGGAGAGCTGGAATGCTCAATAACACCCTGTGCAAGCATATTGTCACATTCCTCTCGAATTAACTTTTTAGAGGCTTCTGGGAGACGCCACTGTCGCACACATAGTGCACCTTCACCCGGAGATACCAGGTACAGTTCCCACCTTCATCTGGGCATCAAATAATGTCACATACTTAGCTAGTACCTGCCTCAGCTGCTGTTGCTGCCCAATAATGAGGTGGCCCAGATCAACCTCAACAAGAACAAGTTGTAGTGACTGGGAATCAGTATACTAAACTGGGATCCTCTGACCTTACAAGACCAATAAATCTTCTTTATTCTGGTCAGAAAAACACTCGAGCCTTAAGTTAAAAGGTCTGAGGATATCCATGCCCAAAAGAACTTCTCCAGGAAAGGAAGTGCCATCAAAAATACACACTTTGTTCAACAAAAATGCGTTCATTCACACTAAAATGTACCAAACTTTCACACAGAACTGGAAAAGTCTTGCCAGAAACTTCTTTCACTCGTTTAAAAGATCCTTTCTCACATCTTATTCCCATCTTTCCTGCAGCCAATGGTCACCTCAGACCCTGAGTCGACAAAACACTTCGCCTTGTAGCCATTAATCATTAAAAAAAACATAGGGTGACCTGAAGGTTTCTCAGCAACCAAACCCTCACAGTCAGTGGTTGACAGCACCTCTTTGCTCGCCAGTGATGGTGTCGCTGCCATGCCTGACCTGGCGCGATACAAAGTGACCTGGCTTACCACATGCAAAACACTTCCTTCTTGCACTCAGAACACGACACTCCGAGCTATTATGCTCGTGGTTCTTGTGGTAGCGACAGTACTTCCGAGAAGGGTCTACCTCGGCTGCTGCACGAGCTCGTGGTCGGAAAAGCGATCTAGCAGGAGGAGACCTTACCCCAGCACCTTCACTTTCCCTAAGACTCCAAACTTGCTGGATGGTCTCAACAAGGTTAGAGAGCTCTGCCTCTTCTTTCACCACAACTGCTTCCCTGATCCACCGAGGAAGTCCTTGCAAAAAGACCCGCCTGATGAGGTCATCTGGGTCACCAATAGCCCGAGGGTAATCCCGCAATCCCTGGTACACCATACCTTTCAAAATTAAATAACAATCCATGGGTGCTTGCCCAGGCTGTAGCTTCTGACTAAGAAGCACACGATAAAAATCAGAGGACGTACCAGTTCCCCTGAACTGCCAAAGTTTTTCTTTAAATACAACCTAGGACACAATATTTTTTTTAAAAGAGGCGAATTTATTATCAGCTCTGCCGCACCCTTGCATGAAGCCTTTGCGGCTTTAAAAAAAAAAAAAAAGCTGCATCGGTCTGAGGTCGAGTGTGGTTCTCGACACTCCGAAGCCAGTTCTCGACCTCTTGATTCCGTTTAAGTGGGCGGGCAGAACTAACTTCCGCCTTAAACTGAGGAATTGGATCCCTCTGTACCACAAACTCAACTGGGGGTGCTTCCCTGACAGAAACTGGGGTCGAAGGACGAGATATACGAGATTCTAGTTCACTATTCTACTGGCGTAAACTCTGGATCTCCAGTGTCAGCTGAGAGATCTTTTGAAAAAGCTCACCGAAAGTTCTGGAAGTCTCTCGATGACTCGGTGATCCGAATCTGGCAGGAGAGCTTGCCCTGAAGGGGAGTTCCTTCCTAACGAAGGAGCAGAAGCCGCTTCCTGGCTCGTCGAAGTGCGGGAAGGATTGTTGTTACGACTTCCGCCGTTCGTTCCTTCGACCCATGGCTCGTGTCTGAATTGTGCTAATATTGACAAAATTATAGCACAGCAACCTCAACTCCAAGACTGAACAAGATACTTAAGATACCCTCAACAAGTCTAGAAGAGCACTGTACTACCCGATAACACAATCATACGGTCTCAGAACAAACACCAGATTCATGAGATCAAAATCACAAACTTCAGATGCACGTTAATCTTACGCAGAGTACACTCGCACAGAAACAGGAATAAAACACTCAAAAACACATTTATAAAAACTCTCGCTACAACAGACGTAAAACTGCAGCACTTATAAAACACTTGCACATAAAAACTTGCATAAAACTCACTAAAACAAACATCCATAAACTTTCAGAGACATCCTGAAATAATCACAAAACTTATACACAATCGAAAAAATCAATACTAAAACGCAGTCACAAAAGGCAAACAGCCAGAAAGTCAAAGCCCGTATCTAAACACGGAAGTTAAAAACACAAGACAAACACACAAACAAGACCATTTAGCACCGATGCAAATAAAACTGAAGAAAATCACTAAGGCAAATCAAATAAAAAAACAAAAGAGTAATACAAATCAAAGGTAAAACAAAAAACAAAAATGGAATAGAAACCAATCTAAATAAAAGAACAAAATATGATAACATAACAAGCAGTTACAGCGTCTTGGAGTCACTGAATCCATTAATTACCGGTAAACACAAACAAAACGCCATTTCCCGCCGTTTGCCACAAAAATATATGTTACGCTGTTGTGGATAATCAAACTCCGTAGAGGTTAGATATGTTATTTGGTAGCGTGTTACCCAACTACAGGGAATCTCCACTGGGCATTTTAGTGATGACTTGAAAGTGATCCCGTAGTCACGATAAAAGAACAATGAAATAAAATCACTAGCTGACTAAAAAGGCAACATAAAAAGAGCATCCATATTATACATTTATTACGCACAAATCTTTCTAAACATAACCAATATACACGACAACACACCATACACTTTCTTGGTAAACAGAGGCAACCCGCCACACCTCGAGAAGCACCAGTCAGCCAGCTAAAAGTCCAACGGTCTGTCACCACACAAGATAAAAGCCACTCTCCCCCTGACCGACCTTGCTTGACCTTTTATACTGGTGTCTCCCCGCGCTTGGTGAGGTTTTACCCATATTGCATTTAGTTTAATTTATTAAATAGTGTATGGCGTGTTAAAAATAAGTTTTAAAATACATAAAATAAAAAGAATAATAAAACTATACCAAAATGGGCACGTGGAATAGATAAATGACAGGAAAGTATAAAAACGTGGAAACGGGAAAACACGAAGAGAGAAACAGAGCTAAGGTGAATTAGACGAAGGCAAAAAGGCAAGAATAAGACAAGGTAAGTCTGGAACATAAGGTAAGTAGTACACAAGTAGTGTTACGAGTAGTAGAAGTAGTGTAGATGCAGATGTAGATCACGGAACAATGAGAAAGGAAAGGCAAAGGGTATAAAAACGCAAGTTTATTCTTATAAAGATAAATAAACACAGGAAAACCACGTCATCTTGCAGGGCGGAGGAGTCCGTAGATTTTTCTAAAGATAACCGTAACGTCAGGGGAACAGGCGGCCGGCCCGGAAGCCAAGGAAATTCACTACAACTGTGGGGACAAAAAATGTAGTTAGCTATAAATAATCAGTTCTTTTTCATTGTGATATTACTAACACAAGACAAGTATGAAATAGATGTGTATACCCTCATTTTGTTTTTCTACGGTGTGCGACATCTACAGGGAATTTGCATAACTAACCTTATGTAAACACCAGAAGCCATTTTGTTACGCAGGGTAGCCAAGTGAGGTCCGAGTTTAACGGATTTAGGGATGCTAATGAATAGCATGTAAAAGGAAGAAACCAAGATGTATTAAAGTGCCTCAAAAATCCCGCCAAGCGTTTCCAGTGAAACCCACCGGTTCTTGGCTCTCTCTACATATATATGTATATAATAATATATATATACACACAAACTAATAATTGTGTGTGTGTGTGTGTGCTTGTGTGTGTGCGTGAGCGCGCGTGTATGGTGTATGTGTAAGTACCCGCGTTATCCGGCCAGAAATTTACTTTCCAAAACATGAACAAATACACAAAGAAAACCGTATTACCAGTTACAAATCAAGTTATCATTATTTTTAAATGTCCCCAAGAAAAAGATAAAACGAATGATACATTGCAGAGCTGTAGTGCAATACAAATCATTTTACTGAAGAACGGTTTTGTTTTCAGATTAGAGAGATAGAGTATAAAGTATAATTCAAAACCAAAGTATGTGTTTATATACTTGTATGTATATATATGTATTTATATGTATACATTATATAAACAAATATTATAAATAATGTATGCGAACATAGCACACGCATATTGTCTGTGTAAGTTATCGGAAATTCTGTACACTGTAATTATTGATCATAATGAGGATAATGGTTCGCAACCTTTACCATTCCGTGGCCAGTATATAATAATATTTATGGGCCCGTTCAGTGACTATCATATTTTCAGATTCATTTATTACTAGTTATGAATAGTATAATGGCATTAATAGGTAATGGACAAGAATAGTATATGGAAAGAGTCCAATTTATTGATATAGGAAAGGTAATTATATGTAGGTACTGTAGGTGACATAAAGTTCAGTTAAATTCGGCGTCAGAATTTTCATCTTGCTCCATGGTCCCCCAGAACGCAACCTGAGCTTCCCAGGTAAAGGATCTGGCATGTATTAGTTAGTCTCTAATCATAACACTGGGATTGGAAATCAAAAACATACCGATGCTTCTCACTTTATCAAAAAGTCTACCCTCAATTCTTGTAAAGTGCAAGGGAAGAAAGAAGAGAGAAAAAAAAAAAAAAAAAAATCAAGAAAGAAATGCAGGCAGGTCTTAAACCAGTTTCAAACCAGCACTAGAACGTCGGCTATGTGGGCCTGGCTTGCCTTTCGCCCGCTCCCTACTCGGGGCAAGGATGGTACTCATGATCTTTGTTGCAGCATAGAGGCTGCATGGTCTGGTCACCTGTCCATTCCCAGGGGCCGTCGCACAGCTCCGAATAGGCATACACCTGCCAGTATATGAAAGGTATGTTAGATGAAGAATGATAAAAAGGTTGACAATTATGCGCTCGAGGCTCTGTTCGTTAGAATAATGCATGTGTCAAATATGAGTGGAAGTTATATGGTTTCTCATCTTTCGCTATTTTATCCGTGTCACCTTATCCATTTGATCACTACCTTCATTAAATATTAGATAACGATAAAGACAATTGTAAAAGTAATACTATTGCCAGGCACCTAGAACTGAAGACTGATAGACTTGGGGCTGATCTAGCAAATGGCCAAATTCATCAGCGGCCGCACCATCGTGAACCGGCGGAACATATTACAAAGTTTCATCCTGTGGGTACCCTGGGGTACCGTTGCCGATGTTCTCAGACCCGCAAATGACGTTCCAAAGGATGGCCTATCCACTATCGCCTTGGACTCGTGGAGGAAGCACCCACTGCTACCGCCTATGTTTCATCGTCGGCGACACTATAGCAAGTTCGTAGCGGGTGCCATGCAGTTGAGGACGGCTCTCGGTTACAGTCTCGAGATCATACCGGCTGATCATAAATATATGTATGTATAATTCTCGGACGCTACCACACACCGCCCCATCCAGAAGATTGGGTGCTACCGCAGGCTATGCCAGTCCCAATATGTTCAGTCGCCCTATGAGCGCTACACATTATTTTTTTCTATCTAATCTAATCTAATCCTCGCAATCTATCCCGAACCTACTGATCGAGTAGTGACAGTGTGCCGTAGGCCTGTACACTTTTCCAGAGTAAAAGCCCGAACTTGACCAGACACATAACAGTTTATTGGTCTACACCCCACTACGGTTAAGAGGATAATTTAAAAGATAAAGTTATATCTGATCAAAGGGAGAAACAAGTACCAGGCTGAATCACTCACATATTCGTTATTGACTGGCCTTGCGGATGCCGTGCACAAGATCTGTCCGACGGGCGTCACACCATCGGAGGTAATGTATTCCAGGTCTCCTCCTCCAGACAGCTCCTCGAACTCCTTGAAGCAGCGGTTGCGGCATTTGGTGTGCTGGTCACAGCTGCAGGAGAGGCGTTGGTTAGTAAGTGTTGTTTGCGATCGAGTTCTGAATGGTGAGCAGTGAGCAGTGAGGGATAGAAAGGCAAAGAACGGAAAGCAAGAAAGTGCTATATATATGTCACCTGAACACATATCGTTATTAGAGCATAAAAAAAACTAAATATCTCTCACAGACTGTATATATCATTTTCATGTCAAGGCATTCATTCTGAAAACAATAGATTAGAGAACAACTGACCCGCCAATGTCGATGGGAGGGAGCTCGTAAAGCATCTTCTCGACGGAGTCAAGAGTGATGAAGGCGCCGCATCTGCAGTTAGCTGGCTCTTGTGCCGTTGCACTGTGCAACATGGATGGACGAAGGAATTGCGCAGTGTCAAGTTAAATCAAGATAATCAGAAAGTTTAAAACCAATACACACTCATATACATATCGTATATATATATATATATATATATATACATTTATATAAATCCTAATAGTATATCCTCTATCTATCCAATTATATATGTAGGTTTATATATATTAGAGTGTATAATGTCAACAAACGACGCTTATATCAATAAAATAATAAGTTGATACAGTAACTTAAACATGTAGCAGAATAACCAAATAAGTGTTCAGTAAAGACAGAAATCCCAAAATACTCACACGGCCACAACCAAAGCGAGAACCAACAAACGGAAAATCTTGCAACCTGCAGGGAAGAACAGTCTGGTTAACATTATCTTTTAAAACGCGTATTTCAGTCCCACTATTGCACTCGTGTCTGAAAAATATTCCCTAGCGAGAAGAGTAAATATTGCTATATAACATATTTATCGAAAGTATAATAATGATACAAGTGTTGTTTTCGTATGCAAGGACATAAATCTTCCCGGCAACTGTATTGGTACAGCAAATTGACTGCCATGCAAGCATATTTATTATGAAATCTTTCGACCGCCAATTCTCACCTTGAAACAATTCTTCTTGAACTGATGCAGCTCACACCTGAAGGTCTATATTTATACCATCTAAAAGACAGGTCTTTTAGTTATTACTTTTTCATAGTCTGGGAAACAGTGACCAATCATGTTTGCTTTGTTTTATTTTTAATTTTGGAAGCTTGTTATCTACTTTCCCACATCAGCTGTTTCTCGTAATTGCTTGCTCATTGTGCACCCGGAATGAAAGCAGTAAATTGACAGGAACAGGAAAGGAAATAAGATGAAAATAATCCAATAATGGCTATGATGAGTTAAGGTGCACGCAGTAGTATATTTATAGACATATAGATATATACATAAATATGTATATATATAGATGTATGTGTAAATATACCTACACACACAGACATGTATACATGTGCATGAACACACATACACACATATATATTTATTTATTCATATGTGCACACATACATACACACATATGTATATATATTATATTCCAATGCCGGCGGGCATGACGAGTACGTACGTGCTATGCCCACTGTGAGTTACTGGTTTTTTCACATAGATGGCTAAACTTGTACTAAGTCACCAATGAGCCAATTACGAGAGCTGCCTGTCTCGCCCGTTTACCCTTTCCTTTGATTTACGAAAATATTTTACGTTATCTCATTTTGCTGTTACTAATGCTTATAACATATAGTAATTATAATGTATATAATAATAATAACACCATCGATATTCATAGCACTAGTAAAATAATACATTTTTCCCCAATTCAAATCAGGTAAGGTCACAAGGTCTACTAATTGACTCCTTTGTGGCTAAGCACTAGCAGGGCCATATATGTGCAGACATTCCACAAAATATATAAAAATGAGACACAGCATTTACACCATTTTTTATTCACTTTTCCCCGGCGGCATTGGGACATATATATATATATATATATATATATATATATATATATATATATATATATATATGTATAGTACATGCGTGCGTGTGCTTGTGTATATATACATATATTTGTGTATATATACACACATATTGGTATATATGTGGATGTGTGTGTTTGTGTTTGTATACAGTATACATATTACACACACATATATATGTATATATATACACATCTATATACAAACATACACATACATATATAGATATATGCATATATGTATGTGTGTGTATGTGCACATGTTTGTTGAATTTATCACATCTGTATTCGCTAATAGTGTACTTCTGTTATTTGAGAAACAGGTTATCAGAATTTGTGTAGAACGTAGTTATCGCTGTCATTTCCAACATCTTATAAAGGATCCGGCATCAATTTGTTTCGAACATAGTACGAGGGGCTTTGAAAATGAATGCACATACTAATGCTTCTTAGTTTATTCAGAAAGACAGGTCTTAAACCAGTCTTCAGCCAGCACTAGAACGTCGGCCATGTGGGTCTGGCTTGCCTCTCGCCCGCTCCCTACTCGGGGCAAGGATGGTACTCATGATCCTTGTCGCAGCACAGAGGCTGCATGGTCTGGTCACCTGTCCATTCCCAGGGGCCGTCGCAGAGCTCCGAATAGGCGTACACCTGCCAGTGTATGAAAGGTATGTTAGATGAAGGAT
Source organism: Penaeus chinensis (assembly GCF_019202785.1). Taxonomy (NCBI): domain Eukaryota; kingdom Metazoa; phylum Arthropoda; class Malacostraca; order Decapoda; family Penaeidae; genus Penaeus; species Penaeus chinensis. Next base: position 1,349,278 of record NC_061819.1, on the reverse strand, counting down.
GATAAAAAAAAAACAAAAAAAAAAAAACAGAAATATGTGAAATGGAAAGAGACAAGTATGCGCCCAAGGTTCTGTTAGCTAGAATGTTTGTGTCAAATATGAGTGGAAGTTATGTGGTTTCTTATCCTTTCCAACTTTATTCGCGTTACCTTATCCATTGGATCACTACCTTTATTCAATATTAGATAACAATGAAGACAATTGTAACAGTAATAGCAATACTACTGCCAGGCACCTCGAACTGAAGACTGATAAACTTGGGGCTGATCTAGCAAATGGCCCAATTCATCAGCGGCCGCACCACCGTGAACCGCCGGCACATATTACAGAGATTTCATCCCGATGTTCTCGGATCCGCAAATGACGTTCCAAAGGACGGCCTTGGACGCGTGGAGGAAGCACCCACTGCTACCGCCTACGTTTCGTCGTCGGCGACACCATAGCAAGTTCGTAGCGGGTGCCATGCGGTTGAGGACGGCTCTCGGTAGAGGCTCCTTTGGTTACGGTCCATATATATGTATACACACACACACATATTATATATCGGACGCTACCACACGCCGACCCACTCAGCAGATTGGCTGCTACCTCAGGCTATGTCAGGCTCAATACGTTCAGTCGCCTTATGAGTGCTACCCATTATATTTTATTCTATCCAAATCTGAACACATCCACACAATCTATCCCGAACCTATTAAGCGGGTGGTGACAGTATGCTGTAGGCCTGTATCCCTTTCCAGAGTAAATTCCATATTGTGGTTGAGCCTGAACTCGACCAGTCAGATATCACCTTATTGGTCTACACCCCACTACGGTTAAGAGGATAATTAAAAAAACAATGTTATATCTGATCATAGGGAGAAACAAGTACCAGGCTGAATCACTCACATATTCGTTATTGACTGGTCTTGCGGATGCCGTGCACAAGATCTGTCCGACGGGCGTCACACCATCGGAGGTAATGTATTCCAGGTCTCCTCCTCCAGACAGCTCCTCGAACTCCTTGAAGCAGCGGTTGCGGCATTTGGTGTGCTGGTCACAGCTGCAGGAGAGGCATTGGTTAGTAAGTGCTGTTTGCGATCGAGTTCTGAATGGTGAGCAGTGAGGGATAGAAAGGCGAAGAACGGAAGGCAGGAAAGTGAGAAAGTGCTACATATATCATTTTCATGTCAATGTATTCATTCTGAAAACAATAGATTACAGAACAACTGACCCGCCCATGTCGAGGGGAGGGAGCTCGTAAAGCATCTTTTCGACGGTGTCAAGAGTGATGAAGGCGCCGCATCTGCAGTTAGCTGGCTCTTGTGCCGTTGCACTGTGCAACAGACATGGATGGACGAAGAAATTGCGACGTGTCAAGTTAAATCAAGATAATCAGAGAGTTTAGAATCAATACACACTCATATATATATATATATATATATATATATATATATATATATATATGCATTTATATAAGTCCTAATAGTATATCCTCTATCTATCACTTTATATATACATATATATATACACATATATATATATATATATATATATATATATATATATATATATATATAGAGAGAGAGAGAGAGAGAGAGAGAGAGAGAGAGAGAGAGAGAGAGAGAGAATGTACATTGTCAAAAAACGATGCTTATATTAATAAAATAATACGTTCAGTAAAGACCGAAATCCCAAAATACTCACACGGCCACAACCAGAGCGAGTACAAGCAAACGGAACATCTTGCAACCTGCAGGAAAGAAGAGTCTGGTTAACGTCATCTTTTAAACACTTATTTCAGTCCCGCTATGGCACTCGTGTCTGAAAAATATTCCCTTGCGAGAAGAGTAAATGTTGCTATATAACATTTATCGCAAGTATAATAATGATACAAGTGTTGTTTTCGTATGCAAGCATGTAAATCTTCCCAGGAACTGTATTGGTACGGTAAATTGACTGCCATGCAAGCATATTTATTATGAAATCTTTCGACCGCCAGTTCTCACCTTGAAACAATTCCTCTTGAACTGATGCAGCTCACACCTGAAGGTCTATATTTATACCATCTAAAAGATAGGACTTTTAATTCCTACTTTTTCATAGAGTCTGGGAGACAGTGACCAATCATGTTTGCTTTGTTGTATTTTTAATTTTGAAAGCTTGTTATCTACTTTCCCACATCAGCTGTTTCTCGTAATTGCTTGCTCATGTTGCACCCGGAATGAAAGCAGTAAAATGACAAGAATAGGATAGGAAATAAGATGAAA
>NC_061819.1:1337029-1342029 GCF_019202785.1 Penaeus chinensis | reverse complement strand
TTGAATAAGTCAAACAGGAACTTCTGGGAGCTCTCCAGTAAGTAAGATTTGGTATGGATTATTATCTTATGGCAAAGCTGCAGAGCAGAATCCATCTCCCTGCGTAAAAATGACATTGACTATACATATATATCAACATGAAAACAAAGAAATTATCAGAGATTCAAAAGCGTTACTTCACTTATGCACTTGAACAGAGAAAGCGAGGAGCAAAAGCAGTTCCAACAAAAATAAACGAAATTAAATATACACACACCCACACAAGAAATGTTAAAGGTACTGAGTTCGTCCACTTCACCTGTGCACTTCCACAGGGGGAAGCTCATACAGCATGAGCTGCCCAGAGTCGGCGGTGACGAAGGCGCCGCACCTGCGACATCGCACAGTAGTTCCAAACACCCAAAAGTGTTATATTTAAACAGTTACTGGAGATTCCTTATTTATTGAAATTCACTGTACACATTTCCATAAATCCAGGACACGTTTTTCTATGCCGTGCATACATTATATTAACTATATTTAACACATTGCATGGCTTTTACCTTATTATATTCGTAGATAGGCCTATATGAATCTCTACATGACTACCACCAGAAGAAAACCTCTTTTTGTTGCTGAAAAAGATGCTGGGGATAGTGATGATAACGAATAATGATAGTGTGGGAGCACTGATAATGTGAGCTTAATGGCGAGGAAACTTCTGTATGATATATAATCTGTTCACCATAATTTCCCTGGGTATATTTCAATATCTTGCAATTATGTTAAGTAATTTATTTACCACCCTGGGCATCTGTTCAGGCGTGGGCAACCGTGATTACAGAGGTTTACATACATTCGACATAGGAAAGTATTCTGTGATTACAGTAATTGTTCATGGAAAAATAAAAATATAAATCATACATCATGCAAATGAATATTAAGTTGAGTTTACATAACACTGTTCTTTGATTACGGTAATTTTGCATAATAAATTTAGGATATAGTACTAGTACATTTTTCAGTGTATCAGATGAGATGAGATAATCACATAGTTCTTTATACCTCATGTTCGGTGGTCTGAAAGGCTGTATCACATGACATCCCGAGGTATAGTGCTCAGTCTAAATCAAGATTCACCTGCACTTCTTGCACCGTGCAGTTGACAGAATATTCTGTAACCTAAACGTATTCTGGTAATAACCCCGTCACATTGTCTGGTTTGACTTCGGAGCCACTTACAGTACAGGAGGGCTTGCTATCTCTGTACTGGTCGTAGTGCCTATGAGATCTTGTCAATATGTTTGCAACCCTATCAAGAGGCATCCCAAGATCTATGTTTTACAGAATCTTTGCTGCAGGCTTCCTTCGCCAATTTGTCTACGTGGTCATGCTTGCGTATACCAACAGGAGATGGTATCCATACAAATTGAATGTTGAAATTCCGCTCTATTGCATAAGTTGCGTTACGCTTAATGCAACTCACAATATCCGCATCGCCATCTGTTTTGAAAGAACTTAGTGTCCGAAGAGCACTTTTAGAATTCCGTTGCAAGAAGTATACTTGCCAACTCCGTTGTGTAGTGCTGGCCCATTTTTGCACTCTCATATTAACCTGATGTTTGCAAGAAGCCACATTGTATATAGCACAAGTACAACTAGCTTTGTAGCCAGATTGTACGGCTCCGTCTGCATAACACTTGTATACATCGCCCATAGATTATGTGTTCCTTTACCGTTGATAACGCAATTTGGTTTAACACACAGTTAGGTACACTGTCTTTTTTGTGTAGGTATATAAAGTGCACAATCAGTGTTGATTTTTTTCCATGGGGGAATGGATCAACCTTTTGGTATTTTACTAATTGGGACATTGAGCTTTGTAATGTTCATGCGGATTTTGTATATCAGGGTGCATGCATGTGAGATTAGTCACGTCTGCTTGCGTGATTTTATGTTGCAGTTGTTTTTGGAAATCTGTAAGGTACAAGGGTTCCCTCAGAGCTTTGACCCCAAATAAGGGGGAAATAGATATTACTCTATCAAAAATGGACGATAAGTCTGATTTCATGTTCACTATCCTTGCTGTTCTCAGGGCACCTAGAATAATTCTCATGGCTTCATTTTGCACTACCTCCAAGATATTTATTTCTGATTCCTTACACTGCAACAAATGCAGTGCAGTGCAACTGACCTTATAAAAGCCAAGTGAAACAGTCTAGCAGCTAATATTGATGCCATGTCCTCTTCCAACAAGAATTTTCAACAGTTTCAATTTCCCCCAGAGATTTTTTTAACGAGAAACGATCAGGTCTGCATCATTTACGTTCACCCCGAGATATTTTCAAATGTAAAGCTCCTGGTTTCCTATGTGAAAGATGGGTAGGGCTATGTTACATGGGCTGAGAACCATTAGTCATCAGCCCTTGCTGTGAGTTTGTCGAGAATTATTTGCACCCTTTCTTGTCATGATGTTCTGACACATATGTCATCAGCATAACACATAATGGATTCACCATTCCCAAGTGGGATATCTACCAACAGCTTGTTCTCTCTCTCTCTCTCTCTCTCTGTCTCTCTCTCTCTCTCTCTCTCTCTCTCACACACACACACATATATATATATATATTAATTTATTTTCTTTACTTAAACTCAATAAATCTGTTCTCTCCCCAGATGATGGAATGAAACACTGTTGATAGTTTGAATTGATTCGTTTTATATTTGGTTGCGTGATCACTTATCATTATCCTGTTCGTTGACGTGAAGGGCTGCAAGGCCAAACTTCATTACACATACATTGTTGTCCCCGTCTCGCAGGGAACGTACTCAGCCGCGTCGGTGCAGCAGAGGGGCTGCTGAGTCACGTCGCCAGTCCACTCCCAGGGGCCGTCGCAGAGCTCTGAATAGGCGTACACCTGCAAAGGCCCAAAGGGATGGGGATTAATTTAGAATATCATCTCAAACTTGTCTATTGGCTGACATAGAAAAGAGAGAAACAGAGAGAAAAATGAAATGTACGAAAGAGAGAGTTAGAGAAAGATAAAGCGAAACTCACGTATTCGCTATCGACGGCCATTCCAGCCGCTTCGCACAAGACCTCGCCAACAGTCGCGTTGGTGGAACCGACGAAATCCAAGTCGCCGCCTCCAGACAGCAGTTCGAACTCCTCGAAGCAGCGGTTCTGGCAAGGATGGTTCTGGTCGCAGCTGCACGTGTGGAATATATGTTATGTTATGGATGCCTAACTACAGTATATATAGAACAAGAAACATACAGATCAACATGAAATCCAAGAGGGTATCAGATATTCAAAAGCACTTCGCCTTTGCACTTGAACAGAGATAGTGAAAAGTAAAATCAATTATAATACAAAAATAGGAGCGATAATTAAACAGTGCAATATACACAGGCCTACGCAAGATAATGCTAAAGGTACTGAGTTCGTCCACTTCACCTGTGCACTTCCACAGGGGGAAGCTCATACAGCATGAGCTGCCCAGAGTCGGCGGTGACGAAGGCGCCGCACCTGCACGGAGCCACCTGCTGCGACGTCGCCCTGAGCACGAGAGGAAGAAGGTTGCGTGGTCAGGGGAGGGAAACCGAAGAGCAGGAAGGAGGCGAAAGCGAGGGCATTTAATCAACAACTACGCGTAAAATAAAAATAAACAGTTACAACGGAATTATAATTATTATTTTCATATACAATGTTCTTATATATTTAATGATATATATCCTGTTTCATACCTATACTTATATGAAGATAATCACTTTTTTCTAAAAGACTATCCATGCAAGTAATATTTAAAAATGTTGCCTCGAATTATCATTTGCCATTGTACTTGTAGAAAGTGAACAGATTAGCCGAATGGCAGTTTACTTACGCAGCGAAGAGGAAAGCGAGCAAAACGAATTGAAGCATCTCGGAATCTGAAAAAAAAACAAAACTTAGAAATACCTATATAACTTTTAGGATTTATTTATTTATTTATTTTACTCAACAGTCACCCAACCATCATATACTTAAAATGATTTATAAGGAAAACAAACTAAAAATTATCCTGAAAATATATTGCGTACTATATCCCCTAAAAGCAACGAGAAAGGCGTGAACGGTAGACACAAACCCGTGATAATAGTTCGTCGTGTTATGGTGTATCGGACGCCGGTGTGAGGGCCTTTATACCCCTCCGCGTGGGAATGTTTGTGTTACGAAACTGAATCCAGGTTTCCTGAACCACACGAAAAAGAGTGGGATTTCCCTCTTCTTTTAATTTATAGTCTTTGTTTGTTCAACTCATTATATTTTGTTCATATTTGACGATACTTTCATGACTGTTTTTGCATAAGCTGTTTAATTTCTACCGAGAGCTTACTGGAGCTTTGCGTGATGTTCTTACATTTTTAAGCCTACTTGCCTGCAGGTACGGTACGGAAAAACCCACACTCAAGCACACACATGCACAGCTACACACACACACATACACACACACACAGACACGCATATATATATGTATATATATATATATATGTGTGTGTGTGTGTGTGTGTGTGTATGTATATACAGATATACATAAACGCACATAGATATCATTATAGATAAAGATAAACACACACACACGCACATAAATATGTATATAAAAAATATATGTATAGATTATATATATATATATATATGTATATATATATATATATATATATGAGTATACTTATACACACATATGCTCACACACACACACACACACACACACACACACACACACACAGGGGAGTGCATGGGTATTCCTATATATATAAATATATCTATCTATCTATCTATATATATATATGTATATACATATATAATTACATATTATACATGTATAATTTAGCCCTATATTTCGTTATTTCTTCACGCCATCTTGTCACTAGTCTGGCCGTTGGCCTCATTATATTATTTATAACCCAGACTGTTACTTTCTTTTTCCAGGTCATGTATGTCGGAGGATCATTTATGTCTCCGACATGTACTCGTATGACCT
>NC_061819.1:1322029-1332029 GCF_019202785.1 Penaeus chinensis | reverse complement strand
AGGAAAACAAACTAAAAATTATCCTGAAAATATATTGCGTACTATATCCCCTAAAAGCAACGAGAAAGGCGTGAACGGTAGACACAAACCCGTGATAATAGTTCGTCGTGTTATGGTGTATCGGACGCCGGTGTGAGGGCCTTTATACCCCTCCGCGTGGGAATGTTTGTGTTACGAAACTGAATCCAGGTTTCCTGAACCACACGAAAAAGAGTGGGATTTCCCTCTTCTTTTAATTTATAGTCTTTGTTTGTTCAACTCATTATATTTTGTTCCTATTTGACGATACTCTCATGACTGTTTTTGCATAAGCTGTTTAATTTCTACCGAGAGCTTACTGGAGCTTTGCGCGATGTTCTTACATTTTTAAGCCTACTTGCCTGCAGGTACGGTACGGAAAAACCCACACTCAAGCACACACATGCACAGCTACACACACACACACACACACACACACACACACACACGCATATATATATGTATGTATATATATATGTGCGTGTGTGTGTGTATGTATATACAGATATACATAAACGCACATAGATATCATTATAGATAAAGATAAACACACACACGCACATAAATATGTATATAAAAAATATATGTATAGATTATATATATATATATATATATATATATATATATATATATATATATGAGTATATTTATACACACATATGCACACACACAGACACACACACACACACACACACACACACACACACACACACACACACACACACACACACACAGGGGAGTGCATGGGTATTCCTATATATATAAATATATATATATGTATATACATATATAATTACATATTATACATATATAATTTAGCCCTATATTTCGTAATTTCTTCACGCCATCTTGTCATTAGTCTGGCCGTTGGCCTCATTATGTTATTTATAACCCAGACTGTTACTTTCTTTTTCCAGGTCATGTATGTCGGAGGATCATTTATGTCTCCGACATGTACTCGTATGACCTGCCCATTGCCATTTCTTCTTTTTGATGCTCCTAAGTATATCTTCCACTTTGGTCTCTTCCCTGATCCACGTCGCCCTCGTCCGATCTCTTAGGCTAATCCCGAGCACCAACTTCTCATCCCTTTCTGGGAACTTATCAGTTTCATCTTCAGTAATTTGGTTGTAGTCCATGCTTCTGATCTACAAGTCATAACTAGAAGGACGTATTGGCTGAAGATTTTTATTTTCAAACATAATAACAAGTAACCTCTTAGTATGGTACTTTCGGCCGAAAGTATGTATGAATTGTCCAAGTTAAATATACTCGTCCTCTGCCTCTAGTTTCCTCTTGTTCATGTACCTGTTCGAAATGAACTTTAAATTAGACCATGACGTTAGGCTTCTTCCAAATTTAAGACTTTCTCTATCCAGATCGTTTATCAACTGCTGCAGTTTATTTGCTGATTCGCAGAAGAGAACAATACCGTCTGCAAATCTTTGTTTAGGTGTTCGTCTGTTATTTCGATACCCTTTCCGTTCCATTCTAGCTTCTTGAATATTTCCTCAAGGCAAACTGAAAACAATTTTGTGATATGGTGTTGCCCTGTCTAACACCTTTTTAATTGGTATTTTATCGTTTTCCCACCTTCGTATACATCTTCCAATATTTGACAATACACTTCCTCTACCTATCTACAAATAGCTTCTAATACTGCTGGTATTTGCACAGAGTCAAATTCCTTTTCATAAGGACTGAATGCTTGTGAACAGTTTGTAAATAGCTGACAGGAGGCTTATAAGTCGGTATTTTTTTAGATCCTTTTTATATTCTTCTTTATGTATCAAAATAACTGTTGCATTTTTCCAGGCTTCCAGAGTTTTGCCGTTGATAAGGCATTTATTGTAAAGATTAACTAGTTTTCCAATGCATCTATTATAATGTCTATATCAGTTCCGTCTAGACCTGGCGTTTTCCCCCTCTTCATGCCTTTAATCGCTTTCTTTATTTTTACTGTTGTGATGTTATGTTCATCTCTAGTTATTGTTTGCTTCTACCCGTGGCTGTTCATTTGAATTGCATAAATTTCTGGAAGAATATTCCACTGCTTTATTCTTCCTATATGTCCCTTCTCTGTCTGGTTTCTCTGTAGCATACATTTGATTTCTCCCTATCCCAAGTCTCTTATTAGCTGTTTTCATGCTGGTGCCTGAAATCACTGTTTCACTTATAATTTGAGCATTGAATTTTCCTCTTCTTTTAATTTATAGTCTTTGTTTGTTCAACTAATTATATTTTGTCCCTATTTGACCATACTTTCATGACCCTACATTTTGGCATAAGCTGTTTAGTTTCTACCAAGAGCTTGCTGAAGTTTTGAGCGACGTTCTTACCGCCTACTTCAAGTGCAGCTTCCTTTATTCGGTCATTGAACTGTTTGTTGATTTGGTCAATAATGAGATCTTCGTTGCTGAGAAGTGAATATCTGTTTTGGATGTTAAGGCTAAATTTGGCTGCAGTTTTCGCACTAGTTTGTTCCTTTCCCTTCTGAGGTGTAACTTAATTTGATCTCTGGCCATTCTATTGTCGCTGCCAACCTTTACTTTGTCAATAACTTCCACATTTCTTACTATATCGCGCCTATTTGAAATTATGCAGTCAGAATCATTTTGATGTCAGATGTCGGCGTCCATGTCCATTTCTGCTCTACTCTGCTCGAAGAATTTATTCCTGACATTGAGTGATCGAGCCTCTGCAAACTCGACTAGCGTTTGTCCCATTTCATTGCTAGTGCCTATTCCGTGTGTCCCAACTACGGTTTCACCTACCTTTTTAAATATCTTGGCATGAAAATCTCCCTTAATTATCGCAAAATGGGTTTTTATTTGTTTGTCTACACACACACACACACACACACATATATATATATACACACATGCATACACACACATATATGTGTGTGCATATATATATGTGTGTGTGTGTGTGTGTGTGTGTGTGTGTGTGTGCACATATATATATGTATGTATATGTTTATATATATGTATGTATATGTTTATATATATGTATGTATATGTTTATATATATGTAAATACACATGCATATATACGTGTATATGTATTTTTCTTTTTTTCTTGGAATGTGTCTACACATACATACATTTATATGTATACAGCACACACACACGCGCGCGCGCGCGCACACACACACACACATACATACAGAAACAGAAATACACACACTTAGACACTCACATATATACATACATATATATGTGTATACATATATACCTATTTATGTTTATACACATATAAGCACATATATATATATACGTATATATGATTATTTTAGCAATAATTGCCATAAGTATTACCAAAATCCCAAGATAGAAATGATTTTTTTTTCATTTCTATCACACACAAACACATTCATTACTACAATATATTTTCATAAGCAGCCGTCAGAACATAGTAAAAATACTCACAGATACAGTTATAGATTTCCAAGGCTGCTACATCAAACCTAACACAATAGTAAAACAATCTTGGGGTACACATAGATACATACATAACTTTTGAGACACACATTGGCATCTACAGAAACTTGCACTCTGATATACCTAAATCACATCAAAAATATGATACCCACAGAAACAAGAATTTCTCTTATACAAACACTAGCGCTTAGCATCATTAATTACTGTCTAAACATCTGGGGCTCCACAAACAAAACAAAATACAATAGACTTAAAAACAACAGAACTTTGCGGCAAGAGTAGCACTGGGAAATGGAAATAGATATGACCACATCATATCACATATAAACAAACTAAAATGGCTAAAAGAACAACAGAAATATAACTATGACACATGTATTCTAATCCATAAAACCATACAAAAAATTAACCAAATTAGCTATTACCCATACAGAAAAAAGGTAACATTACAGGTGTTCATACGAGACAAAATAACTCCATATATATATATATATATATATATATATACATACATACATACATATATATATATATACATATATATATATATATATATATAATATATAATCGCATACAGAAACCGAGGCAAACAATGCAAATCCGAGGAATGGTGATCTGGAACCAACGACCAGAAAATGTTAGAAATCTCTCCAACCAAAAACGATGAAAAAAAAAAAGTGAAAAAAAAAAAAAAAATACATCTACTGAAATATTAGTGACATCAGGCGTTTAAACATCAAGCCAAGCACGATATTTCAGTCACTTGTGATATCAATGTTTTGTCTAATCTTGTTAAACAGGCATTGTATAATATCTATGTATATAACATCTTAAAGCATAATGCAAACATCATATGTAAGTATATATTCTTTTGTAATAAATAGAATAAAGTATTTTGAATTTGAATTTGAATTATTTTTATTCTGATAACAATAATGATTATTTTACTATCATAATCTTATTATTGTCATTGTTCTTCCTGTGTTTTATCATAATCATCACCATAAATATCTTTATCATTATTATTTTCATAATTATTACCAGTATTATCGTTACCATTATTACCAGTATCATCGCTACCATTATTATCAGTATTTTTATTATCATTATCATTTTAATAATAATCATTATTACCATATACATAAACACTCACACACACACACACACACACACACACACACACATGCATTAATTTATTGTCTTTACTTATACATCATTTCTCAATAAATCTGTTCTCTCCCCAGATGATGGAATGAAACACTGTTGATAGTTTGAATTGACTCGTTTTATATTTGATTGCGTGATCACTTAACATTATCCTGTTCGTTGACGTGAAGGGCTGCAAGGCCAAACTTCATTACACATACATTGTTGTCCCCGTCTCGCAGGGAACGTACTCAGCCGCGTCGGTGCAGCAGAGGGGCTGCTGAGTCACGTCGCCAGTCCACTCCCAGGGGCCGTCGCAGAGCTCTGAATAGGCGTACACCTGCAAAGGCCCAAAGGGATGGGGATTAATTTAGAATATCATCTCAAACTTGTCTATTGGCTGACATAGAAAAGAGAGAAACAGAGAGAAAAATGAAATGTACGAAAGAGAGAGTTAGAGAAAGATAAAGCGAAACTCACGTATTCGCTATCGACGGCCATTCCAGCCGCTTCGCACAAGACCTCGCCAACAGTCGCGTTGGTGGAACCGACGAAATCCAAGTCGCCGCCTCCAGACAGCAGTTCGAACTCCTCGAAGCAGCGGTTCTGGCAAGGATGGTTCTGGTCGCAGCTGCACGTGTGGAAGATATGTTATGTTATACTACAGTATATATAGAACAAGAAACATACCGATCAACATGAAATCCAAGAAGGTATCAGATATTCAAAAGCACTTCGCCTTTGCACTTGAACAGAGGCAGTGAAAAGTAAAATCAATTATAATACAAAAAAAAAAAAAAAAAAAAGGAGCGATAATTAAACAGTGCAATATACACAGGCCTACGCAAAATATTGCTAAAGGTACTGAGTTCGTCCACTTCACCTGTGCACTTCCACAGGGGGAAGCTCATACAGCATGAGCTGCCCAGAGTCGGAGGTGACGAAGGCGCCGCACCTGCACGGAGCCACCTGCTGCGACGTCGCCCTGAGCACGAGAGGAAGAAGGTTGCGTGGTCAGGGGAGGGAATTATAATCATTATTTTTATATATATAATAATATATCTACTATCTACTTATATGAAGATAGTTTTCATTTTTTCCAAAAGACTTTACCCATGCGAGAAACATTAAAAAAAGACAGGTTCGAAGCCATTGTACTTGTAGTAAGTGAAGAAGAAAAGCTGAATGGCAGTTGACTTACGCAGCGAAGAGGAAAGCGAGCAAAACGAAGCGAAGCATTTCGGAACCTGAAGAAAACAAATACTTATAAGACTACTATATATATATTTGTTTTGATTATCAGTCACATAGCCACCCTATATTTAATATCATATCCCCTAAAAAGATAAAGGCGTAAACGGTAGACACAAACACGTGATAATAGTTCGTTGTGTTATGGAGTATCGGACGCCGGTGTGAGAGCCTTTATACCCCTCATCGTGGGAATATTTGTTTCCCGTACCCATGGGGACTGTTTTAGTGTTACGAAATCGGATCTGGGTTTACTGAATAAGGGGATTGGGATTTGTAAACCTACATTTTGATAAACTTTATAGAAGTAAGCCTACTTTCTCTGCAGGTACGGTACGGAAAAAAAACACACACAAACATACGCGTACGCGCACACACAAGCACGCACTAACACACACACACACACACACACACACACACACACACATATGTACATAGTACATATATACATATATAAAGAAAGAGATAGATAAAAAAATCCACATATATATATACACACACCATGTGTGCGTATGTATCTAACACACACACACACATACACACACACGCGCGCGCGTTCGCGCGCGTATATACACATATATGTATACATACACATGTATATGCATAAACACACATACATACATTCATATATGTATATACACATTTATATGATCTATATTTGATATACATATGCACAGATTTCATATGTATATAAATAGTCCCGTTTTAAATGTAACATAGTATTACTGTCCATTCACATACAAATACGACTGAAGATGATAACGTTTAACCCTCTCCTCATTCAGTATCTTGGACACTTATATATTTCCTTTGACCTTCCACCCCTATATCAGTACAGCTGATACAGGGGTGTTTCTTTTTTCAGCAGAATAGATAACTTTTAGAGATGACCACCGTCCTCACACTTCTGTGTGAGTGTGTGTGTGTGTGTGTGTGCACGCGCGCGCGTGTGTGTGTGTGTGTGCACGCGCGCGTGTGTGTGTGTGTGTGTGTGTGTGTGAGTGTATGAGTGTGTGTGTACGTGTGTGCGTGCAAATGTGTGTATGTGTATGTGTATATATATATATATACATATATATGTATATATATATGTATATATATATTTATATGAATATATACAGATAGATAAATAGACAATAAATAGAAAAAGCGACAGACAGATAAACAGATAGGGCGATAGTACATGATTAATGCTACATATATTTTCAAAGCCTCGGGAAATCGGTGGGTTGAAAATTAAACGAAAAAGAACAATGTTTCTATTTCATTATTTTTCTTTTCATTTATGTTACTATCCATTGATAAGTTTAATCGTCGACGCTACGTGAAGAGTTGCAAACTAAACGTCACTACACGTATACTGCTGTTCCCGTTCAGCAGGGAACGTACTCCGCGGCGTCGGTGCAGCAGAGAGGCAGCTGACTCGTGACGGGAGTCAGCTCCCAGGGGCCGTCGCACAGCTCGTAGAAGGCGTACACCTGCGGAAGCCCAAAATCAGTTCGCATCTGTTTTGCACATAAACCACGAACATGCTAACATCTGAAGGACATAAAACTGAATTTTAATTTGGCAAAGGTAATTCGATTTTGTAGAAGAGTGAATATGGAGGAAAGGGACGGGAAATAGAGATGATAATTTACATAAATATATAAACGAAATGAATCATAGACACGCCGTTATCACTAAAATGATAAAGGTACTCATTTCCTCCACTTTACCTGGGCACATCAACAAGGGGAAGGTCCTACAGCAGGAGGTCACCAGAGTTGCTGGTGATGAAGGCGCCGCAATTGCACGGAGACACCTGCTGGGACTTTGCCCTGAGCACGAGAGAAAGGTTTGCGTCGGCAATTGCAGATCAAGGGAAAGCTGTTTAAGGAAAATAGAAAACGGAAATGAAGTAAATGTTAAGGACATACCGTCGTCATTCTAGAGACAACAGAAGGACATCCAACCCAAATTAAAATTTGAGTAATTAATTAAAGGCAAATTGGAAAGTTCATCATTGTCATTGTGTTTTTATGTGCGTGTTCTATACGTCCATACTGACATCAGAACTTTATTTTCCCCCCAAAATACTTTTACACAAATAGACTTTAGAAAACACACATCCATATCACTGTTAATAGCGACAAAATAAGAAAAACAAATGTTAACTTATCAGTGAAGAGGAAAGCGAAAAAAGGCGATGCAGCCTTTTAGAATCTGACAAGAATAATTTCATTTATCATTTATTATAAGTATCACAAAACCCCAGAAATGTCATATATGCCTTTAAAACCTACTAAGTATTTTTAAAATATATATTACATTTCCTTTAACCTATTCGCCCCGGATTTATGTTCTGCCCCCTATAGTTTTTGGTGAATTTTGTTACATACAGATGGCTCCACCGTCAGCGCCTTCGCCATCGTAGAAGACTCCCAGGAGATCGCGAATATTTTCACATGAAGCACGAATGTCAAGGGCAAAGCAACAAGGGCGTCGCGAGCCGAGGGGTACCAGACTCACTGAAAGCAAACCTCGAAGGAAACCTTTTCTGACAACGGCACTGGCTGGGGAGCTGGAATCGGGGAAGTAGGGGAAGAGAGAAGGTGAACTCTTCAATCACCCGAAGGAAGGCAACGGCAAACCACCTTCGCACACTCCCTGGTTGTTGTACAACCATGAAATTAAACATGGTCGCCAACGTCAGGCTCTGATACGGCACAGAAAAAAAAAACAGATGGCTCCACATGTGCTCAGCCGGCAAGGAGTCTATTAGTAGGCCCTACCGATCCTGATTTTCCCACTCCTTGAATTGACGAGAAAATGTGTGTTTGTTATTAATACCATTGCTATCGATACTATTATTGTTATTGATGTTGTGATTATTAAATTGTCATTAAAATATGTTAGACAATGAAATGATGCAAAAGACACTTTCTTAAAGGGTAAATACAATACATAAACGTGGATTACAGTGGGCATGGCATGTATTCTTGCCACGTGGGGCGAATGGGTTAAACTATAGGCGAAATTAGGAAGACGCAAATAGCTTTATAAGCCCAAATAGGTTACAAACTCAAGATAAGGGTTCGTTGGGTTGCGCTGTGTAGCTCGAAGGATTGGAAATGTTTTCATACCTGCTCAAGTGGGAACTGTATTGCTGTTGCAAAATCAAATATGTGTTTCCTATTCCTCTCTAAAATGAAACTTAATACTTAGCCTGTATATATAGTATGATTACACACACACATATACATATATGGCGCAACCTTTCAATAATAGATTTAGAGAAGCCTAGGTCCTGCAGTGGAATGAAAGGCAATGGAATAATATAGAGGAGGTTGCCCTTTGTATAAGAGTATGAGAGTGCCAAGATAAATAGCAAGGGTATTGGCATAATATGTAATGCTTAAAATACGATTATTTAAACCTAGAGTTCATAAAAACCGATGATGTTAGATGTGAAGTAGCCTAATGTTGTGTATTGCAGTTATTTATTATTTTTATTATTTTTGTGGTTGCATTTGTGTTAAGTTAAAGGCAAGTGTTTATTCTCGTGGATTACATGAGAAAAAGTCGTGAAACAGGTGAGCTTTTGGAAAGAGTGACTTTTGTGCTTTTGGTATTGGTGGAATTTTCCAGTACTCTCGTTAATTGACACTATATATATATATATATATATATATATATATATATATATATACTATACCATATGTATGAGCCAAGTATGCCTACATGAGTAATCTATAAATATTATCAGAATTGAAATTCCTTATAGACAGATATAGGAACCAGATATTTGATTTCACATCAGCAAAGCAGTTCCCTTGTGATCAAGTATGGAAATATTCCCACACGGAAAAGAGTATATAACGCGGCAACGCCTTCGACCCAGACAGTACAATCCGACGAAACCTCACCTTCGGTTTGTGTCTCCTCAATTTACGTCGTATTTTCTCCTAAATCTTATAATTTTAGAGGAAATGTTATATATATTCCTAGGGTACTTTACAGGTTTTAGGGTCATATAACTATATTTATAGGTTTTGTGATAAACGATAGTTCCTAAGTTTCATAAACGATCATTTCTAAATTTACATTCTTCGCAGATTCCAAGATGCTGCGTTGCCTTTTGTTCGCTTTCCTGTTTGCTGC
>NC_061819.1:1312029-1317029 GCF_019202785.1 Penaeus chinensis | reverse complement strand
TTATTGATTTTCTTGCTTCTGTCTTTTTCTGTTTATACTGCATATACTTATCTGATAATATATATATATATATATATATATATATATATATATATATATATACATATATCGTCAACAAACCTCTCCTCCACACATGCAGCTGCGACCAGAGCCACCCTTGCGAGTCCCGCTGCGTCCAGGAGTTCGAAATGATGTCTGGAGGCGGCGACTTGGACTTCGTCACTTCCAACAACGCTACTGTTGGCGAGATTTTGTGCGGAGGGGCGGGAATGGCCGTCGCTTCCGAAAACGTGAGTTTCCCTCTCTCTGTTACTATTTCTATCTCTATCTGTGATCTGTGTAAGCTAATTTGTGTATACGTATTGGCATATACACATATGCGTTGCTATCATTTGCTGAAATCCGTAGAAAAATACTTCCAAACCAAAAGTGCGTTTCAAAGCGAAACTCGTTATAGTAGATGCGAACTGATTTTGGGCTTCCGCAGGTGTACGCCTTCTACGAGCTGTGCGACGGCCCCTGGGAGCTGACTCCCGTCACGAGTCAGCAGCCCCTCTGCTGCACCGACGCCGCGGAGTACGTTCCCTGCTGAACGGGAACAGCAGTATACGTGTAGTGCAACTGCACGTAGCGTCAACGACTAGATTTATCAACAGATAATTGCATAAAGGAAAAGGAAATGAATAAACAGATCAATATTATTTTTCTTTCACTTTTCAATCCACCCATATCCTGAGGTTTTGAAAACATTATATATATATGTGTTTACATATGTACACACACACATATACATACACATATGTATATATATGTATATATCTATCGATATATATATATATATATTTATTTATTTGCATGTATATATGTATATATATATATATATATGTATATATATAAATGTGTGTGTGTGTGTTTGTGTGTATGTGTATATACATATATACACATACATATATATATATATATATATATATATATATATATATATATATACATATATATGTATATATATACACATATATATACACACACACACAGACAGACACGCACACACACACACACACACATATATATATATATATATATATATATATATTTGTGTGTAGGTGGGTATTTTTGTCCATATATGTATAAGAACATGTATACTATAGGAAGACAGATATACAGATAGACTACTATATATTGAAGGTCGGTGTGCCAAGCATCCGGAAAACCTCGGCGAGCACAGAGACATAAAGGGAATTAAAATAAATGAATAAATAAAAACAAATGAAAATAATGAAAATAAAAGGCAAGGTTTCTGTTTATTTCCAAGATCCAAGATATGCCTTTCTTCGCATAAGGACTCACGGGTGTTATATTTACTCATAATTACTAACAATTGGCTTTCCTGCTGAAGAGAGATGTCAGGACAGCAACCAAGGCAGGAATGACATCATCTTCAGGAGTATTTGTACAATATTGCACAAGAATACTTTGTTAAATTTGGAACGGACTGTTTACGCTATAGCAAGTTTTTTTATTTTTATTAATTAATTCATATATATACATACACACACACACACACACACACACACACACACACACACACATATATATATATATATATATATATATATATATATATATATATATATAAGTGACTGGTGTGTTGTGTGACGGAAACATGCCTGCGC
This sequence comes from Penaeus chinensis, assembly GCF_019202785.1. NCBI lineage: Eukaryota > Metazoa > Arthropoda > Malacostraca > Decapoda > Penaeidae > Penaeus > Penaeus chinensis. The sequence continues at coordinate 1,315,356 of NC_061819.1, read as the reverse complement.
CAGAGAAAGGGAATATCTACAGGACCTGTGTCAGACCAGCTATGTTGTGTGGTATGGAGACTGTACCAGTGACAAAAATGCAGGAAAAGATAACGGAGGTGGCAGACATGTTGCGCTTCTCACTAGGACTGACGAGAAAGAACAGAATGAGAAACGAGAAAGCGAGGGAGGTCCTCAGCATGGGGAGGTTTGGAGGAAAAGCTAGAGAGCGGAGGCTAAGATGGTTTGGCCACGTAATAAGGGACGAGGAATACGTGGGGAACAGAATGCTGGGAATGAAACCACCTGGGAAACGGAAGAGAGGAAAACCAAAGACACGCTATATGGACACGATTAACGAAGACATGGTCTAAGTGGGTGTTGCAGAAATGGATGTGCAGGACAGGCTGAGGAGGAGAAGAATGATCCGCTGTGGCGACCCCTGGACGGAGCAACAAAAGCATACACACGTGTGTTTATCTATATGTGTATTTATATATGTGCATGTATATATCTGTCTACATCTATATTTATATACGTATATATGTGTGTATGCGTGTGTGTGTGTGTGTATCTATATACATATATATTCATATATGTGTGTATGCGTGTGTGTGTGTGTATCTATATACATATATATGTATATATGTATGTGTGTGTGAGTGTGCGCGCGCGCGCGCATTTGACCATACCGTGTGCGCAGAGCAAGTAGGCTCACACGTGTAATCTATAAGGCTTATCAAAATTTTAGGTTTACAAATCACACTCGCCCCTTTCGAGTGGTTCAGGAAACCCGGACTCGATTCCGTAACACTGAAACGGTCTCCATGGCTACGGGATGCAAACATTCCCACCAGAGGGGTATAAAAGCCCTCACGCCTGCGCCCCATATACGACCATCCATCTTCACGCGTTTGTGTCTATTTACGCCTTTCATTTTACCTTTAGAAGATATGATATGCACATTTTCAGGATACTTTTTAGTTTTTTTTTTTTCTTTCTTTTTAAAACATTTTAAGTGTATGGTGGTTGCTATACTGACAATAAAAAAAGATCAAAAGTTATATAAATATTTTGTTTTCTTCAGGCTCCGAGATGCTTCGCTTCGTTTTGCTCGCTTTCCTCTTCGCTGCGTAAGTCAACTGCCCTTCGGGTGGTCTTGTCTTGTTCACTTTCTACAAGTAAAATGATAATTCGAACTTGCAATTTTGAATGCTACTTGCATGGGTAACTCTTTTGGAAAAAAATATTACTATCTTCATATAAGCAGATAGTAGATATATATTATCAAATATATAAAAATTATGATTATAATTCCGTTGTGCTTACCTATTATTTACTTTATTTTCCTCTTATTTATTCATCATCATTAATTTTCACTTGTAGTTGATGATTAAATGCGCTCGCTTTCGCCTCCTTCCTTCTCTTGGGTTTCCCTCCCCTGACCACGCAACCTTCTTCCTCTCGTGCTCAGGGCGACGTCGCAGCAGGTGGCTCCGTGCAGGTGCGGCGCCTTCGTCACCGCCGACTCTGGTCAGCTCATGCTGTATGAGCTTCCCCCTGTGGAAGTGCACAGGTGAAGTAGCGCTTTTGAATATTCTATGATTTCATGTGGATATTTATGATTCTTAATCTCTACATATAACGTTTTGGTATACATGCATGTTTAACGTATTTATGCATACATATAATCCCCAAATATCCTCCACACGTGCAGCTGTGACCAGAACCATTCTTGCCAGAACCGCTGCTTCGAGGAGTTCGAACTGCTGTCTGGAGGCGGCGACTTGGACTTCGTCGGTTCCACCAACGCGACTGTTGGCGAGGTCTTGTGCGAAGCGGCTGGAATGGCCGTCGATAGCGAATACGTGAGTTTCGTTTTATCTTTCTGTCTAACACTGTTCCTCCTTTCTCTCTCTTTTCTTCTGTCTTAAGGAATGTCTCTGTCAATAGACAAGCACCAGACCTGTCTTTACAGACTCAAGCTTGAGATGGTACTTTTCCTCATAAACGGCGATTTGTATATAAAAGATTAAAGCTGCTTGGTGTTTTCATCTGTAGTTTACGTGCAAAAGGAAACTCGCTATAGATTAGAATTAATCGTTTGGACTTTTGCAGGTGTACGCCTATTCAGAGCTGTGCGACGGCCCCTGGGAGTGGACTGGCGACGTGACTCAGCAGCCCCTCTGCTGCACCGACGCGGCTGAGTACGTTCCCTGCGAGACGGGAAGCACCGTCGTTATTCAGTGATGGTCTGCCTTGCAAGGCGTTCATGGTAAAAAAAATAATAATAATAAAAGGAAATAATAATAATAAAATAAATAAATGAAATATTACAATATTAGAGGTTTCTTATTCCATCGACTTCCAGGGGCTTCTTGAGCATACAGTAAGTATGCATATATATGTATATATATATATATATATATATATATATATATATATATATATATATATATACTGAAGTGGGTGAGTGCGTTTCTTGCGAGACGGGGACAACAATACACGTGTAGTGACGTGTTCGCAAAGATTATTGATAAATGCTAACGCAATCAAAGATAAAACGAATTAAATCAAACTAACAAATTTTTTTCCTTTTATAATCTGTAGAGAGGACAGATTTGTTGTTAATTTGATGTATGAGTACGTACTGACTTTATAAATGTTTCTTAGGAATAATCAATATCTATATACATATCTACACACACATTCGCACACACACACACATACACAAATATCAACAATAGTGATAATGATAACAACATAAATAATAATGATAACAAAAATGATTTCGTAATTGCATTAAGAGTGATAATAGTAAAAACAAAAATAATAGTGATAGTGATAATGATAATAATAACAACAATATAGTAATGATAATACTAATGACAATAATAGCAACAACATTAATAAAAAAATGAAGAATAACAATAATAAATAAACAAATAATAGTGATATGATGATAATAACGATAATAATAATAAAGATGATAAAAACAATAGTACTACAAATAATAATAACATAATAATAAAAATAATGAAAGGAATATAAAAAGGGATGTTAATAATAATGAACAAAACAGTAACAACAACAATAATAATAATAATGAAAATAATAATGATATCAGTAGTAATAATAATAATGATAATGATAATAACAATACGAAAATAATAAAAATTATACTGATAAAAAATATAATGATATGAGGAACATTAATGAAAAAAATAACAATAACACTTTCAATAAATTTAGTTTTACATTGTGGATTTTTCTACCATAGTATCAACACGGTAGAGTGTTTTACCATTCAATAATAATAATCATAATAATAATAGTAATTATTATAAT
>NC_061819.1:1279529-1287029 GCF_019202785.1 Penaeus chinensis | reverse complement strand
ATTCTCAAAAAAAAAAAAAAAAAAAACTGTCAGGGCGTGACTCGTGTCCAAAACGGATTTTCTTTTTTTTTCCTCATCCTCTTCTTCCTTCCCTTTTTTCTTCTTCTTCTCTTTCTTTATTATTTTTCACTCTTGTCTTTATCCAGTGAAGCCACAAACGCCTCCTGGCTCGCTCGCCGTCATTCGAACGCAACGTAAAGAGCCAAACGTGTTATTTACGGCGTGTCAATAAGGCGCCGGCAAACAAATCAACAGAGAGAGCCATATTGGGACTGAGGAGGAGAGAGCGGAAGGGGAAGGGAGGGAGGAGAGAGACGGTAGGAGGGAAGGGAGGGAGGAAAGAGAAGGTAGGCGGGAAGGGAGGGAGGAGAGAGACAGTAGGAGGGAAGGGAGGGAGGAAAGAGAAGGTAGGAGGGAAGGGAGGGAGGAGAGACAAGGAAGGAGGGAAGAGAGGGAGGAGAGAGAAGGAAGGAGGGAAGGAAGGGAGGAGAGAGAATGAAGGAGGGAAGGGAGGCAGGAGAGACAAGGAAGGAGGGAAGAGAGGGAGGAGAGAGAATGAAGGAGGGAAAGAAGGGAGGAGAGAGAATGAAGGAGGGAAGGGAGGGCGGATCAGAGGGAGGAGAGAGAATAAAGGATGGAAAGGAGGGTGGATCGGAGGGAGGTGAGAGAATGACGGAGGGAAGGGTAGCGGTAGGGAGGGAGGAGAGAGAAGGAAGGAGGGAAGGGAGGGCGGATCGGAGGGAGGAGAGAGAGGGAAGGAGGGAAGGGTAGCGGTAGGGAAGGAGGAGAGAGAAGGAAGGAGGGAAGGGAGGGAGGAGAGAGAATAAAGGATGGAAAGGAGGGTGGATCGGAGGGAGGTGAGAGAATGACGGAGGGAAGGGTAGCGGTAGGGAGGGAGGAGAGAGAAGGAAGGAGGGAAGGGAGGGCGGATCGGAGGGAGGAGAGAGAGGGAAGGAGGGAAGGGTAGCGGTAGGGAAGGAGAAGAGAGAAGGAAGGAGGGAAGGGTAGCGGTAGGGAGGGAGGAGAGAGAAGGAAGGAGGGAAGGGAGGGCGGTAGGGAGGGAGGAGAGAGGAGAGGAGGGAAGGGTAGCGGTAGGGAAGGAGGAGAGAGAAGGGAGGAGGGAAGGGAGGGCGGTAGGGAGGGAGGAGAGAGGAGAGGAGGGATAGGAAAGGAGGGAGAGAAGGGACAAAGGGATATATAGGGAGGAGAGAGGGAAGGAGGGATAGGAAAGGAGTGTGGAAGGGAAAAGTGAGAAGGAGGGATGGGGAAGGGGGGAGGACAGGGAAAAAGAGAGAGGAAGGGAGGAGAGAGGGAAGAAGGAAAGTGGGACAGGGAAAGGGGGGAGAGGGGTTCTTGGTGAGACAGGAGGGGAAAGAGGGAAGGGGAAGAGGAGGAGGAGGAAAGAAAAGAGAGGAGGAGGAAGAGGGAAGAAAGGAAAGGGAAGAGGAGGAGGAGGAAGAAGGAAGATGGGAAAGGAAAGAGGGGAAGACATCGGGAGGAAGTTTAAAAGGAGGAGAAGGGAATCGGGGAAAAAAAAGGATAAAAGGAGGAGAAAAGGAGGAGGAAGGAGAGGAGAGGGGAGGAGGAGGCGGCCGATGAGCAGATGACAGACTTCCCTCATTTGGAAGAGTTTGAAAGGTCCTCCAGATGTGGCAACACTCGGACTGCGTGTGCAATAATGACCAAATTTGTGCGGCTCCATCTCGGCCGCCCTCCCCGCCCGCCCCGCCCACCCGCCCCGCCCGCCCCGCCCAACGGCCCCGCCCACCCGCCCTGGCTCGCGACCGGGACGGGGCTCCTATAGGATCTTCTTTACTCCTTCTTCTGCTTCTTTCTATTTCTTGTTCTTCTTCTTTTCCCTTCTGCCTCCTCTTTTTCAGCTTATTATTATTTCTTCTGTTTCCTCTTTTTCATCATCTTCTTCTTCTTTTTTCTTCTGTTTCCTTTTTTCTCTTCTTCTTTTTCTTCTTCGTCTTTCTTCTACTTCTTCTTATTCTGCTTCTTTTTTTCTTTTCCTCATCTTCTTTTTCTTCTCCTTCTTTTTGATCTACTGCGTCTTCTCCTCTTCTCTTCATCCTCTTTTTCCTTTTCTTCTTTCGTCTCGCCGTATTCTTATTTCTTCTTCTCTTTTTCCATTTTCTATTTTTCTTCTTCTTCCGTTTCCTCTTCGTCGCCTCTCACGCCTTTCTCCTTAAAATAACGAAAGGTGAAGTAGTTAAACAAATATGGTCAGCGTGTCATAAACAATCCCTTTTCCTCTCTCTTCCTCTTCTCTTTCTTCTTCTTCGTCTTATTTATTCTTCCTCTTTTCCTCCTCCTTCATCTTTATTTTCTTTTATCTTTCTTTCCTCTCCTTCTTCTTCTTTCTTTTTATTCTTCATATTCTTCATATCGTCTTTTCCCATTCTACTTCGTCATCTCTTTCTCCTCTTTTCTCCTCCTCTTCCTTCACTGATTTATTTGTCTCCTTCCATACCCTTTATTCCTCCCCCCCCCCCCCCTCCAGGTCTCCCACTCCTCCTGCTCACCAAAATGAAAAAAAGAAAAAAAGAAAAGGAAAATCGTCATAAAACAAACAAAGGGTAAACACAGTCATCAACACACGCGTGGCCGGCGTCGATATTAAAAGCCTCCGCGGTTTTCCTGTGTGATCTCCCAAACGCCTTTTGCAGAGACGTCGCATTAGCGATTTTGTCTCTCGATTTGGCGCCTCTTGTTGGGGCTTCGCTACTTTTTTGTGTTAGCGTTTGGCGATTTTTTTTTTTTTTTTTTTTTTTAGGGGGGGAAGGAGGGGAGGGAAGGAAAGGGTTGAGGCTTTGTCTAGGTCAGATTATTAGTGTTGTGGGTTTGCTTAATTATTTTCCTAGTTTTCTTTTCGTTCCCTTCTGGTAGGTTTCAGTTATTCCGGAGGAGAATAATAGACTGGATTTGTTTAGCGAGTTTTAGCTACTTCTAGAGTTTGGTCTAGCGACTTTTTGCTAGAGAGAGTTCGCAGGCCTGACCATATAAAGCGCGACTTCGCCTACGAGCTTTGGCAGTGACTCGTTTCCGGCCACAAGCTGCTTTGGAAACGTTCGAATAAGGAAAGGGCAAGATATGATATATGAAAAGGGAGGACGGATTTGGGAAACAGCAACAAAAATAGAAGGAATAACAGACATGTGGTTGTTTAGAAATAGAGAAGTTTAATGAAAAAAAAAAAAAAAAAAAAAAAATCGGAAAGGAAGACGTATAGGGAATCGAACACTATCAACAAAATTATCTGTTTCATCTTCGGCTCCAGACAGAGATGATATATATAATTACAGATAAATAATACTAAAGAAAATGAATGACCAAATATATCAATGATATACAGCATCGTAAAGAAAGGAATAAAGGGAATCTAAAACCACCAAGCATAGGTAAAGAACCTAAAGCACAATAGGATACCAAACATATAAACAAATAAATAGCGATCACCGTCAACAAAAGGATCGACAAGCATAAATAGATTACATGAACATAAAACAAAATACCAAACATATAAACAAATGAAGATCGCAAAGAAGGAAATAATGGAACCGAACACTCTCCACGAAAGGATCGACGGGCATAAAATGAAAATAAAACCAAAAATATAAAACAAATATACAAACAAATAAGCATCGTAAAGAGGGGAATATACGGAATCGAACACCATCTACAAAAAGGATCGACAAACATAAGTAGAAAAACACAAGAATAAATAGATGAATAGATAAGCATCGCAAAAAAAAAAAAAAAAAAAAGGGGGGGGGGGGGAGGGATATAAGGAATCGAACACCATCTCCAAAAGGATCGGCGTCTCACCTTCGGCTCCAAATGCCCCTTTCGGCCCCTATCATTGAGGAGCCGCGAGTGTGATTTCCTCTCGCGCTCGGTCATGTGGAGTGTCTGGAGTTTGACATTTCCACTTTGAGAGCCACTCCCCTCTGCTCGCCTCCCCCCCCCCCCTTCTAACTCCTCCCTGAATCTAGCCTTTCCTTTTTCTTAACTCTTTCTTGCCTCGTATCTCCCGTTGTTTGCCTTCTGTTTGTGTTTTACTTCGCCTTTTCGAGTCATTTCTCTCTCGTCCTCGTCATCCTGTCGTTCTCTTCACATCAACATTCATTGTTTTCTTTTCCTTTTTCTCCACTCTGTTCTTCTTCCTTCCCATTATCATCGCTTTCTCTCCTTCTCTTTCACATCGTCACTGTTGTTTTGTGTAATGTATGCCCCTTTATTTGTAAACTTAGGGATTTTTTGTCATTTATAAAGATCATAACTACTATTATCTCTCTCTTTCTCTCTCTCTCTTTCTCTCTCTCTCTCTCTCTCTCTCTCTCTCTCTCTCTCTCTCTCTCTCTCTCTCTCTCTCTCTGTCTATCTATCTATCTATCTATCTATCTATCTCTTTCTTTCTCTTTCTCTCCCTCTCTCTCTCTCTCTCTCTCTCTCTCTCTCTCTCTCTCTCTCTCTCTCTCTCTCTCTTTCTCTCTCTCTCTCTCTCTCTCTCTCTCTCTCTCTCTCTCTCTCTCTCTCTCTCTCTTTCTCTCGCTCTCTCTCTCTCTCTCTCTCTCTCTCTCCCTCTCTCTCTTTCTCTCGCTCTCTCTCTCTCTCTCTCTCTCTCTCCCCTCTCTCTCTTTCTTTCTCTCTCACTCTCTTCCCCCATCTATTTCTTCTTCCTCAACCATCACCCTTCCTACATCCTCCCTCATTCTACACCCCTCTCTCCTCTCCCTTCATCCCACTCCCCTGCATCCTCCCCCCCCCCTCCCCCTCCCACCCCCCGGCCATAAATTCTTCCCTCTCGCGCCACACGCCCGCAACAGCAACAGATAGGCCTATAACTGTGACCACAATATTGGTAGGCCTATGCAGAGATTTAGTGCCTTATTTAAGAAGTTTTTTTCTCTCTATTTAGGTGTTTTTTATCTCTTTTTAGCGGGCGGGAGGGAGTGGAGTCCCTAAGAGAGAAAATGAAGTTCTTAATTTTGTGTCTTAGACAATACACGCTCAAAGAGAGAGAGAGAGAAAGCACCTCCTTCCTCGGCGAAGGAAGTGCTAGGAAGAGGAATTGATGATGATGATGATAGCCGTTTTGATCATGATGGTATTGATGATGATGATAATGCCGGTGATGGTTGATGAGGAGGATAATAATGAATGTGATAATAATGAATATAATAATAATGAATATGATAATAATGACAGCAATAAAGATAACTACAGCATAATAATAGCATTAATACTAATGATAATGATGGTAATAATGATAATAACAATTATAATAGTAATGATAATAGTAATAGTGATGATGATAGTAATAACAATAAAGATAATAATAATAATAATGATAATAATAATAATAATAATAATAATAATGATAATAATAATGATGATAATTATGTTAATAATGATAATAATATCACTAATAATAAAAATGATGATAAAGATAATGATAATGATAATAATGATAACAACTATATCAATAATGATAAGAACGATAATATCACTAATAACAAAAATGATGATAATGATAATGATAATAATGATAATGATGATAACAATAATAATAATGAAAATGATAATATTAATAATGATAACGATAATAATATTGATACTAATACTAATACTAATACAAATAATAACAAAAATAATGAGAAGAAACATCATGATGATAATGACAATAACAATAATAATAATAAATAAAATTATGACGATAATAATGATAATGATAAAAATAATAACAATTAAAATAATGATAACGTTGATAACAGTAATGATAACAACAATAACAATGATAACAACAACAACAATAATAATAATGATAACAACAACGATATCTGTAATGATAACAATAATAAAAAGAACATAATACAAATGAAAACAATAATGATAACAATAATAATGGTGATAATGATAACAATGATAATAAAAACAACAGTAATAACATTAATAATGATAACAATGATAATAACAAGAGCAATAACAGCAGTAACCACATTACGAATACCGAATAAGAAAAGAAAACGGAGGAGACTTCAATGGGCCACCAAGAAATGATCCCAAGAGACATTAGTAATAACTAGCGAAGTCTATCGGTAACAGTTAAGTGTTTGTACCGAATTCTTCCGATAATTAGTAGTCAATAATAACAATCACGATCATAAATTTCTGAACAAGCTGTATTCATAAAATAAATTAATATTATAGTTTTTTTCACAAAAATATACGCCCCCTCCCCCCTCTCTCTCTCTCTCTCTCTCTTTCCTCTCGCTCTCTCTCTCTCTCTCTCTCTCTCTCTCTCTCTCTCTCTCCCTCTTTCTCTTTCTCTCTCATTCTCTCTCACTCTCTCTCTCTTCTATCTGCTCTCCTGATAATTATTTTTCCGCCGTCTCTCTCTCTCTCTCTCTCTCTCTCTCTCTCTCTCTCTCTCTCTCTCTCTCTCTCACTCTCTCTCTCTCTCTCTCTATCCCTCCCTCCCTCTCTCACTCTCTCCCTCTTTCTCTTTTTCTCTCATTCTCTCTCACTCTCTCTCTTTCTCTCTCTCCCTCTCCCCCTTTCTCTTTCTCTTTCTCTCTCATATCCTTCCTCCCTCTTTCTCTCTCCTCCCTACTTCCTCCGAATAGTTGACCGCCTGCCTACCTATCTACCTGGGCCAACCCACAACACCCTGGTATCGGAAAACATACCAGGCGGTAACCCTGGTCTGAGCTACATGGTTACCTTATCGTTAAGTGGGTTGGCGTTGGATACCACATGGACGCCTGTGCTGGCGAGATACCGCATGGGAGAGCTGGTGTGAGAGAGGGTTGTGTGTGGGCGTTATGGCGAGGATGGTGGTGTGGAACTGTTGTTGTTGTTGTTGTTGTTTTTGTTGGCGTTTGTGGTGATGGTGACGATGGTTAATAACGTTGGTGATAATGCTGATGATGAGGATTTGATAACAACGATGATGGTGATAATGATAATAAAATGAACAATAATAATGTAAATACACAATCACACAGACGCAGATTCACATGACCGCATAGATGAATGCACACATCAACACTGAAACACATTTTTTTTAACGATATCAATTACTTTGTATTATTGTCTTTCATTTTTAAATCAAATTTGAATGTGTGTGTGTATATATATATATATATATATATATATATATATATATATATATATATATACATATTTTTTAACGATATCAATTACTTTGTATTATTGTCTTTCATTTTTAAATCAACTTTGAATGTGTGTGTGTATATATATATATATATATATATATATATATATATATATATATATATATATATAGCGACCTGTATCTGATTCAAAAGCAAACATAAATCATAGGTGGGCTGACCTGTGCTGATGAAGTAGGCCTATCTAAGACTAATGAAAATAGTCAGGCCTTAATTTTCTTAATATATCTTAATTTCACGCTCACTCGGATTGTAATGGAAAGTCCTGAGTGACAATTAATAACGATAAAAAACGCTA
>NC_061819.1:1272029-1274529 GCF_019202785.1 Penaeus chinensis | reverse complement strand
GGGGGAGGGAGGGGGAAGGAGTGGAGGGAGGGTGGGAGGGAGGGAAGGGGGGAGGGAGGGTGGAGGAGTGGAGGGACAGTGGGAAGGAGTTGAAGGGAGGGAAGAAGTGGAGGGAGGCTGAGAGGGAGGGAGGGAAGGAGGGAAGAGGGTGGGGAGGAAGGAGGGAGGGAGGATTGGTGGGAGGAAGGGACGCCCTCTGAGGTTGTGGTGAGGTCTGAGGGGAAGAGGTGGTGAGGATAGTGAGCCTTTGGTCAGGGCGTGATGAGGATGGTGACTGTGGTGAGCTGCTGTGTGGTGAGAGATGGTGACTCGTCTGCTGAGGGAGACAGGGACGCACTAAGCACCGAGGCTGTGATGAAAGTGCTTCAGGAAGTGGTGGTGATAATGATGGCGGTGGTGAGTGTGATGAAATGCTGTATAGTGAGTTTGTAGTGGTTGGTGGCTGTGTTGGTGAGAGCATGAGAGTGATTTTCAGTTGTAGTGTAAGAGTCATGGAATGCATATAGTGCGAGAGAGTATAGTTGACAATTGTAGTTACAAGATATGTTTCTCTACACACGATAGTATTAGACACAATATCTAATACTGTAGAAATAATGTTTTTAATCAGTGTCTTTAATAACTAATACTGAAACCTAGACAACAACACACAGAATGAAAATATATATTCATTGTAGAGAGTATTAGAGAATATATATATATATATATATATATATATATGTATATAATTTTACATATATATATATATATAAAACTAAAGTGCACATTGATTACTAACTGCCACCAAATAGCTCAGTACAGGTATAGCTCAACAACTCAGCACAGGTATTCAAAACCCTTATATGCTCAAAGGTCACAGAAAACCAGCTTTTATCTTTTCCTCTGAGTAGAATTGTAATCAAGAACGAGGCAGCACCTGCTTCATGATAAACACACAAGCTATGTTTAGAGTTCTTTGTATATTGTTTGGTCCTTTGCCTGTGACACGGTTTGATTGGAATATGTTTGATAAATGACAGGATTAGTGCACTTTGAAAGAGCTTGAAGAGAGTGATGTTGATAGTGAATGCTCTAAGAAAATGAAGAAACTGAGAAAAAGTATTATTAGAAATAGTTTTATGAGCACATTAAAGAAATGAGAATTCATTAACCCTCCAAGTTTAGAAAAAAAATCAAACTGGCTTCGCATGACGCTAATCAAGACGTTAAGATATTTTCATTCTGGGGAAGATATTTTGTCAAATTTCCATTTTTAATTTTGTGCGTAGCCTTCAAAGATTCAAATGAGCGTCATTATCCCGACAAGGAATAATGATAAAGCTAAATTATGACAGTAAAAAAAAAATATATATATATAAAAAGGGGGAAGAGGAGAATAAAAAAGTAATAACAGTCTCGTATACACAGCTTCCATTCAACAGCACGCAAAAAACTCACGGTTTCTCCTGCTAATGACCCGGCGTTTGGCCAGAGAGCTCAGAGAAGGCACACAAAGCACACGGCACAAACACAAGCAAAAACAACTTAGTCTAACTTAACCCTTCCTCTCTCTCTCTCTCTCTCTCTCTCTCTCTCTCTCTCTCTCTCTCTCTCTCTCTCTCTCTCTGTCTCTCTCTCTCTCTCTCTATCTCTCTCTCTGTATCTCTCTCTCTCTCTCTCTCTCTCCCACTCTCTCTCTCTCTCTCCCTCTCTTCCAATCTCTCTCTCCATTTCTCCCTTTCTCTCTTCCTCTCTCCCTCCCCATTCCCTTTTCCTTCCTTACTCATCCTTCTCTTCCAGTTCGTTGACTCATTCTTCCTTCCACCTCCTCTGTTTCGTTTCCCTTCCCCCTCCCTTGTTCATTCTCCTCCCTGCCTCCCTAACTTCCTTCTCCTTTGCTTACCCTTTCGCTTCGTCCTTTCTGCCCATACGTTGTATTACTCGATCACCCCCCCCCCCCCCTTTCACTCCCTGCCCCCTACCGACACCCTCCCCTCCTTTAAACCCCCTCTCCCCCCTCCTGCTTCTCCCTCCCCCTCTTCTGAACCTCCTCTCCCCCCTCCCATCCTCCCTCCCGTCCTCCCACCCCCCTCATTCTTCATCCCCTTCACCCCCTCCTCCTCCCACCCCCTCATTCTTCATCCCCCTCCCCCCCTCCTCCCCCAACCCCCTCGCCTGAGCTCCGTATAAGAGCAAGACGAGGAGGGAGCAACTAACAATCCGAGGTAATTAAGATGTTAATGTCGGTGCTGGGAGGGGGTGAGGGGGGGAAGGGGGTGAGGGTGGGAGGGAGAGTAGAGGGTGGATTGGGAGTGGAAGAAGAGGAGTGAGAGAGAGGGGGAAGGGATGAGGAGAGAGTAGGAGAAGGGGTGAAAAGAGAGAGGGAGGATTGGAGGTGGGAGAGAGGGAACAAGAGAGAGGGCGAGAGAAAGAGCCAGAGTGAGAGAGGGAGTGAAATGGAGAAGAGAATATTGGGAGTGAGAGAAGGAATGAAGGAGAGAGGATTGGGGAGAGGGGGGGG
>NC_061819.1:1242029-1249529 GCF_019202785.1 Penaeus chinensis | reverse complement strand
TCTCACTATCTCTCTCTCTCTCTCATACCCCCCCCCCCCCTCTCTCTCTCTCTGTCTCTTTCTCTTTTTCACACAAACACACAGACATACAACCCCGCCCCCTATTCCCCCCACCCCCACCCCCCACCAGCCCCCTATTGTCGCGAGGCATGCGCGCACCTCGTGAGGAATGTAGGCCTATTTACCTGCAAGAAAAGGTCCTCAGAAAAAGGTCCCAAGAAAAGGTCCCAAGGAGGAGCCCCGCCGGCACCGCTTTCCTTGCGCCTGAAAGACCAGATCGCGGTCTGGGTATTAGGATCTTAATGGTCTTATTCTTGTAAATCTCATTATCGGAGAGGCGCGTTTCAAGAATGTTAACGATCGCTGCTTTGGGATTCCGAGGGGCGGGCGGGCGGGCGGGCGGCTGCGATGGCACAGGGGAGGAGGCAGGAGGCAGAGGCAGGAGGCAAGGGCAGGAGGCTGAAGCAAGGCAAGGGGCCGGAGGCAGGAGATAGAGGCAGGAAGCAGGAGCCAAGATGCAAGAGGCAGAAGCAAAGGAAGGAGGCAAGAGGCAGAAGGTAGAGGCTGGAAGCTGGAGGCAGGAGGTAGAGGCAGCGTCAAGAGGCAGGAGAAGGAGGCAGGATGTGCCGTGTGTGTGTGTGTGTGTGTGTGTGTGTGTGTGCATATATACGTTCATGCGCTCACGTCTATATCTATCTAGCTATGTATCGATAGGAGGATACGCATGTGCAGATATTCTCACACTCTCTCTCTCGTTATATCGAATTTCGAAGTGTACACTAACAAATCCGAAAAAAAAAAAAAAAAAAAAAAAAAAAAAAAAAAAAAAAAAAAAAAAAATATATATATATATATATATATATATATATATATATATATATATATATATATATATAACGGTTCCGTTCCTGAGAAAAAGATAGATAAGCAGTGAAATATAGTCTATATAATCACACACACACACACACACACACAGACACATACACACACACACAATGGAAAAAAAGATAGAAATCTATAATCAATGGTAATTAGGTAATGATCCTGAAGTGAAAGCTACAGACGGATAATCTTTTCACGGTAATGGCTACTTTTTTGGCGAGATATGAAATCAGAAAAAAAGACAATTACAAGACAACGATTTAGAAAAGAAGATGAGAGTCTGTTGATTTTCCCTGTTGCAGTGATTTGTTTTTTCTTTAAGTATCTAATGTGTTCAAAAAATATACAAATCTCCCTTTCTCATACGTCTCTCTCTCTCTCTCTTTCTTTCTCTCTCTCTCTCTCTCTCTCTCTCTCTCTCTCTCTCTCTCTCTCTCTCTCTCTCTCTCTCTCTCTCTCTCTCTCTCTCTCTCTCTCTCTTTCTCTCTCTCTCTCTCTCTCTCTCTCCCTTTCTTTCTCTCTCTGTCTCTCTCTATCTCTCCCTCCCTTCCCTTTCTCTGTCTCCCTTTCTCCTCACCCTCCCTCCCTCCCTCCCTCCCCCCCTCTCTCTCTCTCTTGCTCTCTCTCTCTCTTTCCTCCTCTTCCTCCCTCCCTCCCTCCCCCCTTTTTCTTTATCTCTCTCTCTCTCTCTCTCTCTCTCTCCCTCCCTCTCTCTCTCTCTCCTCCCTCCCTCCTTCTCTCTCTCTCTCCCTTTCTCTCTCCCTCTCTCTCTCTCTCTCTCTCCTCCCCCTCCCTCCCTCCCTCCCTCCCTCTCTCTCTTTCTTATTCTCTCTCCCTCTCTCTTTCTCAAAAAAAAAGATAAAAAAAGAGAAAAATCCGCCTTGCTCCGCCCCAAAGATAAAAGTGTGGAGAGGGTATTTTATGTCTCCTTCGCGGACGAACTATTTTGTTAACGTTTATATCTCCATTCTTATCTAATTTGCTTATATTTTCTTAAAGTAGAAAGGTTGGGAATAAAATGTGCGAGAATTTTCTTTAGAATGTGTCCCTTTAAATAGAACAGCTTTTTTTTTTCTCTCTTTTTTTTTTTAATTTTTCTTTTATAAGAATAATGTGATGTTAATAAAAACACGGAACACGATAGAAAAAAAAATAAAGAGAAACGTTAAGCTTTTAAGAATTTTGAATTTGTTACATGTACATACTGAAATCTGATAAAGGATTCTTTAATAGATTAAATTTATCATACAGAAGGGTATAGATAGATAACTAGACATAGAGATAGATAGCAGAGAGAGAGAGAGAGAGAGAGAGAGAGAAAGAGAGAGAGAGAGAGAGAGAGAGAGAGAGAGAGAGAGAGAGAGAGAGAGAGAGAGAGAGAGAGAGAGAGAGAGAGAGAGAGAGAGAGATACACATAGACAAAGACAGGTAGACAAACAGTTAGAAGAAAGAGAGAAAGTCACACAGCTAAATAGATGGATAGATGAATAGATCTATTTCCCAGTGAGAGATGAGGGATAGAGATAAGGATGGAAGATAAGAAGACAGGAGAAATGAAGGAGTAAGAGAGAGGAGAGTGAAGTTAAGGAAGGAAAGAGTGGAGAAGGAGGAAAGGGGAAGAGGATATGGGGACAGATGTTGGGGTAGAGGAGGAGGAGAAGGAGGAAGAGGAGAAGAGAAGAAGGAAAGAAAGAGAAAGGGGAGAGTTGGAGGAGTTGGAAGAGGAGTGAGAGGAAGGAGAAGGAGGAGGAGAAGAGGACAAGAATGATTGTGAGAAGGAAGGAAGGGCAAAGAGCGGATACGAATAGGGGTGAGAGACAGGAAAAGAGGGAGATAGGGAGCACGGATAAGGAGACGTAGGGAAGGAGGAAGGCAAGAGCAGAAGAGGGAAAGGTAGGTAGAAGGGGAGGGGAAAGGGGGGAAGGTAGAAGCAGGAGGGGAAAAGGGGAGGGGGGGAGGTAGATAGGCAGGAAGGGTAGGGGGAAGTGAGGAAGGAGTGAGGGAGTGGGGGGGGGGGGGGGGGGAGGAGGGGATATTTTCTGCTTGACGACTCTGAGTGCAGGTCGTATATCCTCCCTTTACGACTCCCTTTATGCCTGACGTCGAACAACTTCATTATCTATCCTCAGGTGGCTGTGCGGAGGGGGTGGGGAGGAGGAGGGGGAGGGGGGAGAGGAAGGGAGGGGAGGGAAAGGGAGAAGGGAGGGGTAAGGAGGGAAAAGGGTCAAGGAGGGGAAGGGAGAGGCGGAGGAAGGGGAAAAGGGAGTGGGGAGGAGGGGTGTGGAGGAGGTGGGGAAGAGGGGAGGAGAGGGAAAGGGAGAAGGGAGGGGTAAGGAGGGATAGGAAGAGAGAGGGAAAAGGGTCAAAGAGGGGAATGGAGAGGCGGGGGAAGGGGAAAAGGGAAAGGGAGAGGAGAGCTTAAGGGGTGTACGGGGAGGGGGGAAGGGAGGGGGAGAGGGAAGGGGTCAGGAGGATAGGAAGAGAATGTGGGAGGGGGGGGGAGTGGGAAGGGGAGGAAGGGAGGAAAGGGAAAGGGAGAGGGGGGTAAGGAGAGGAAGGGAGAGAGGTGGGGTAAGAGGGTAGGGGCAAGGGAGCGGGAGAGGGGAGGGGCGAGGAGGGGAGGGGGCGTGCTCGTGAAACCTAATATCGCAGCTTTATTGGTCTCGGTCGTGTTTTATCTTTCACGAGTTTCACCTCGTCATTAAAAAAAAAAAAAAAAAAAAAAGAGAAAGAGAGAAAAAAAAAAAAAAATCAATTTCTTATTAGTTTATTGTGCATTAAAGATGGGCCTTTAGCGTTCGTTTGCTTTGTGTCGATGATTGAGGGAGTGAGATTTGGGCGAGTGTGTCTGGGGTCTTTGTGGTAAGTTAATCTCTGTGCATCTATCTGTCAGTCTTTTTATCTCTATGTATCTATCTGTCAGTCTGCTTATCTCTATCTATCTATCTATTTACCCTATGTATCTGTCTAGCCACCTTTCTATCAATTCACACACACATACGTATATCTATGTATGTGTATATAAAAATATATATTCCCTTGATTACCGACTTGTTATTCCTCGATCTACTCTTTCATTAATCCATCTACCCATGTAAACAAACAGACAAAGGACACACATGTATCTCTGTCCAACTGTGTATGCGCGTGTGTGTGGTTATACGTAATAGGAAGCGCAGAGCATTTACGGCCCCACAACACAGATTCCGTGGGTCGCAGGCTTTTAGGATACTCGAGGAAAGCATGTGGATACGACTAGACTGGAGAGTCCCAGAATAATTATTGCCAAAGAAGAAAAAGAAGAAAAAATCATTCTTAATATGTTTTTTTTTTTTCATTATTATTATTTATTTTATCCACTATCTTTATTTTATTTTGTTTGTTTTTTCACTGGGAGTTAAACTTTGTCTGTAGAAAAAATTACAAAATCTCGTGTCTTAAAATATAGGAAGAAGATTTTCGTAAATGGCGACACTAATGAGGATTAGGATGAGATAGATGGATAGATATAGAGATAGGCAAATAGATAGATAGACAATAGACAGATAGATAAATATAGAGAGAACTGGTTAAAAAGGTAGATAGATAATAAATAGATAGATAGAAGAATAGATAGATAGATCGGTAGATAAAAGGTAAATAGATAGACGGATATATAGAGAGATAAACAGACTGACAAACAGAGAGGTAGTTAGGTAGACAGACAGATTGATAGATCGATAAATAGATAAATAAAGGAATAGTTAAAAAGCATAATGTAGGAAAAGGGGGGCAAAATGAACCTCAGTAGATACATAATTTCATAATCTACATTGATGAATAGATACACGCCCACACACATAACACAATTTTAAGTTATTATGAAATTTATATAATATAATATTATATTATATTATTTTTTAAAAATTTTATACATATTTTTTAACACCCCACTAATAATATTGTTTGTATACAACACCACACCCACACACAAAATTATATGGGTATGCATATTTTGGGTTTTGTGTGTAATTAAATATGTATATATATTATATATTATTTTTATAAGTAGGGAGTAGATTAGATATTCGATAGATAGATAGAAAAACCACACAGAGACGAGAAAACCAAGGACGCGGGAAAAACAGTAAGAAGAGGGGGGAGAGAAAAAGATAAAAAAAGGAGAGAAAGAGAAGGGAAGAGAGAGGGGGAAAGAGAAAGGGGGACGAGAGAGAGAAGAGGGAGGAGGGGGAGAGAAGAGAAAATGGTGGGGGAAAAGAGGAGAGGGAAGGAAGAGAGAGAGAGAGGAGAAAAGAGGAGGAGGGGGGGAAGAGGGGGGAAGAGAGAGGAGAGGAGGGGGAGGAGAGAGAGAGAGAGAAGGAGAGGAGAGAGACAGAGGAGAGAGGAGGAGGAGAAAGGAGAGAAAAGGAGATAAAAAACCCAAAGAGAGAGAGGGAGGAGAGATGGGGAAGAGAGACGGGGAGGAGGGGAAGGGGGGGGAAAAAGGAGGGAGAGAGAGAAGAGGAAAAAGGAGGGGAGAGGGAGAGGGACAGGGAAGAGAGGAGGGAGAGAGGGGAAAGAAAGAAAAGGGGAGAGAGGGGAGGGGGGGGAGAGAGGAGAGAGTCAGGAGAGAGTAGTTGAAGAGGAAGAGGAGAAGAAGAAGGAGAAGAGGAAGAATGACAGAAGACTAGGGGGAAGAGGATGATTGGTATGATGACAAGAAGAGAGATGTGATTCAGGAAGGAGGTAGACTGATCTGCGAGAGAGAGAGAGATACAAGGGACCGGCAGAGAGATGATGAGAGAGAAGAGTTGGTCGCGAGGTAGAATGAGGCGACATAGAGAGAGATGGAGGAGAGAGAGGAGTAGAAGAGGAGAGAGAGAGAGCAGAGAGAGATAGATAGAATATAGAGCAGGAGTAGATTAGAAGAGAGGAGGAGAGAGGGAGAGAAGAGAGTAGAAGATGAGAGAGAGAGATGGAGAGAGAGAAGAAGAGATGAGGATGAGATGAGGATCGAGAGAGAGAGAGAGAGAGAGAGAGAGAGAGGTGAGATGAGAGAGAGAGACAGATGACAAGAGAGAGGTGTCTAGAGGAGAGAGATTAGAGAGGAGTTGAGGTAGAGAGAGAGGAGAGAGAGAGATAGAGATAGAAGATGAGAGGAGGAGAGAGTAGACGATAAAGACGAGAGGAGTGGTAGTGGAGATGAGGAAGATAGAGAAGTAGAGAGAGAAGATCATGAATTTGCATAATCCACGATTGAGAATAGATAACTCAGAGAGCACACATGACCATGATATAGTATAGATTGAGAAGAAAGTACAATGATAGATAGTGGAGATATAGGATAGTAGTAGAGGGTAAGGATGATTAGAAGATGTGAGAGCGTAGAGATAGATCACGAGAGACCGATAGCTGAAGAGTGTGTAAGACACGAGAACGAAGAAGAGAACGAGAGAGAACGAACGAGGAGACATAGTAATGGTATGCAGTATAGATGGTGTGGTGAGAAGTAGATTGTTTATTATGAATATATGAATGATAGTATGAGATAGGGTAGAGAGATGGTCAGAGTAGAGATAGATATATCGATAGAAGATAGAGAGAACAGGAGAGAAGAGAGAGAGAGATCGAGTAGACAGCCAGGGCAGAGAAGTGGAGGCGATGAGAGAGATAGAGAGGGAAGAGAGAGA
Source organism: Penaeus chinensis (assembly GCF_019202785.1). NCBI lineage: Eukaryota > Metazoa > Arthropoda > Malacostraca > Decapoda > Penaeidae > Penaeus > Penaeus chinensis. The sequence goes on along the minus strand of NC_061819.1, from coordinate 1,242,978 downwards.
GAAAGAGAAGAGAGAGAGAGAGAGAGAGAGAGGAGACGAAGGGAGAGAGAGAGAGAGAGAGAGAGAGAGAGAGAGAGAGAGAGAGAGAGAGAGAGAGAGAGAGAGAGAGGAGAGAGAGAGAGAGAGAGAGAGAGAGAGAGAGAGAGAGAGACAGAGAGAGAGAGAGAGAGAGAGAGAGAGAGAGAGAGAGAGAGAGAGAGAGAGAGAGAGAGAGAGAGAGAGAGGGAGAGGGAGAGAGACAGAGAGAGAGAGAGAGAGAGAGAGAGAGAGAGAGACAGAGAGAGAGAGGGAGAGAAAGAGAGAGAGAGAGAGAGAGAGAGAGAGAGAGAGAGAGAGAGAGAGAGAGAGAGAGAGAGAGAGAGAGAGAGAGAGAGAGAGAGAGAGAGAGAGAGAGAGAGAGAGAGAGAGAGAGGGAGGGAGAGAGAGAGAGAGAGAGAGAGAGAGAGAGAGAGAGAGAGAGAGAGAGAGAGAGAGAGAGAGAGAGAGAGAGAGAGAGAGAGAGAGAGAGAGGGAGAGAGCGTCATATCATAAAGTAAAAAAGGATACAACAAATAGGCCTTTTTTGCTAGAAAGAGACCAAGAGAAAGAAAGTCCCCTAGCCAGGCATAATAGCAGGTTGGTAAAGAGAGAAGGAGAAGAGAAGAAGAGATGAAGAGAAGGAGTGGAGGAGAGAGGGATGGGGAGATAAGATAAAGATGGTGGGGAAAAGGAAGGGGGATGGCGATGGGGAGAGAGATGGGGAGAAGGAGGGGAGAGGAAAAAGGAATGGGGAAAAGAAGAGAAGGATCGACACGGATGAAGAGAGGGATAAGGAGAGTTAGAAGGGAAGAAAGAAGGAGCCATAGAGAAGGAGGGAAAAAAGGAGAAGGGTTAAGACGGGAAAGAGAAGGCAGGGTTGAGGAAGAGAGAGAGAGAGAGAAGACAGAAAACTGGGTGATAAGGGGGGAGA
>NC_061819.1:1202029-1207029 GCF_019202785.1 Penaeus chinensis | reverse complement strand
CAACACGCCCTTCGCTGATTTCGTTGACGTACGTGTTATGGGCGCCGTCCGATGGCATTTTGTGGGAGATGAACAGCAGAGTGACAAGTTAATGTCTGAACTTAAAAGAACTGCTGCTGGTAGTCAAATCAGAGGGACCTGATGATAACAAATGACTCAAAAGGACGTCATCATAACAAACGATTAAAAGGGGCGTAAACATAACAATCCATAAAAACCGTAATCATAAACCACCAACATAACGATATACACAACAGCGTAACGACCAAATAATATACTAATGCCAGTGTCATCTCGATACACGACCTCTCCAGGTGCCCTTAGACCGCGTAGCAGCTCTCCCGTACTCCAGCGGCACGACAGGGAAGCCGAAGGGCGTGTCTCTCACCCACTCGGCCATCGCCAATAACATCGCTATGTACCACAACCCGCATACGATCAACGCTGAGAAAGCAGAAGGTGAGGGAGAAACATTTGGGTTATATTCTGCATTTAATCTATTGCTTGGTTTGAGGTTTGTCTTTATATTGAGCATCCCTTCGCTCATCAGATCTGTGTAATATTAGTAAAGGGTTTTTGTTCTGCCAACTGCGTGCGTTACATCATGGATTTTACTGATTTTAATGTATGCATATACCCAGAAGACTTTTCTTAGAATATGTATGTATATGTATATATGTATAAATATATACATATATATATCCATTTATTAATATTTTGTAACTTGAAGAGGCAAGACATTTATACGCATATAGGCCTGAAAAGGCAAGCACCTCCCCCCCAATAATAATTTTGATGATAAAAATAATAAATTAATAAAATTAATCCAAAGCCAACAAGCTTAAAAACAGACTTAAAATTACCACCCCCCCCCCTCATCCCCCCAGAAAAGGAAGTACGACCATCAACAACAACAAAAATATTTTTTAAAAAAATAACAAAACCGGATTCCCCTAAAACCTCCCTCCCTCCCACCTTCAGGAGACCACCAGGAGGTTCTGATGGGCCTCCTCCCCTTCTTCCACATCTACGGCATGTGCGTGATCATGTCCTCCGGCCTGTGCAGAGGAGCCAAGATCGTCACGCTGCCCAAGTTCGAGCCCCAGGTCTACGCCAGCGTCCTCAAGAAGCACAAGGTGAAGGGGGAGTCTGTGAGGCGAGGAGAGGACGCCGCGCGGGCTCAGGCCTGCGGGTGGCGGGAGCTGTTGCTGTTAGCTGTGCTATCTCGCAGTTGTTCTTATGTGTTGTTACCTTTTTGTTGCTGTTATCGTTGTGTTGTCATCTTTTTGTTGTTGTTATCGTTGTGTTGTTATCTTTTTGTTGTTGTTATCGTTGTGTTGTTATCTTGTTGTTGTTGTTATCGTTGTGTTGTCATCTTTTAGTTGTTGTTATCGTTGTGTTATCTTTTTGTTGTTGTTATCGTTGTGTTGTCATCTTTTAGTTGTTGTTATCGTTGTGTTATCTTTTTGTTGTTGTTATCGTTGTGTTGTTATATTTGTGTTAATTTGAGTTATTTTTTGTGTTGTTATCTTTGTGTTCTTGTAATCTGTGTCATCTTTAAGTTGTTGTTTTAAACGTATTGTTATATTTTTGTTCTTGTTTATCTTTGAGTTGTTTTTACCTTTGTGTTGCTATTTTTGTGCTGTCGTTGTCTTTGCTTTTTTCCTTTTGTTATCTTTCTGTTGTTATCTTTCTGTTGTTATCTTTCTCTTGTTATCTTTCTCTTTTTCTTACTGTTGTTATTTTCTTTCTGCTGCAAAAGGTGGAAGCACAGGTTGGCCATGGGTTGCTTGGTTGGTATTTATTTTGCTGTTTAGATGTCGCTTGGGTAAGAAGGTGATATTATCTTGAAATATAAAGTAGTAGTACTAAAAACAACAATGACGATACTAGAAATTATGATAATGAAAACAACAGCAGCAACAACAAAAAAATAACAATAACAACGATGATAATGGTAATGATCACCATATTGCCTTACCATCATCACCACTATGATGATAATGATAACAAAATACGATCATAAAACCACAATCCCACTCTACCCTTCGCTCTCACCCACCACCCAACATCCAGAGCCATCATCGATAACCTTCCACTCATCCACCTTCATCCACTCCCCTCAGATCTCGGTCCTCCACACGGTGCCGCCCCTCCTGCAGTTCGTCGCCGCCTCTCCCGCCGTGGCGCCGGACGACCTGTCCCATGTCCATACCGTGATGTGTGGCGCGGCGCCAGTTCCTCCTGCGGCAGCCATGGCGCTCAAGGAGAAGGTGTCACGGCCGATTTTCTTCCAGGAAGGTGAGGATTGGGCTGTCGGTTTGGCTTCGGGGGAGGGAAGGGGAGGGAAGAAGAGAAGGGAGAGAAGGGGAGGGAAGAAGAGAAGAGAGGGAAGGGGAGGGAGGAAGAGAAGAGAGGAGAGGGAGGAGGGAGGGAAGAGAGGAGAGGGAGGAGGGAGGGAAGAAGAGAAGGGAGGGAAGGGGAGGGAAAAAGAGAAGAGAGGAGAGGGAGGAGGGAGGGAAGAAGAGAGGAGGAGAGGAGAGAAGAGAGAAGAGGGAGGGAAGAAGAGAGAAGAGGGAAGGGGAGGGAGAGGGATTATGAAAGAGTGAGGATGAGAAGGAAAGAGAGGGTCAGGGTCCGGTAGTGACCGAGCGTGAGAGAGAGAGAGAGAGAGAGAGAGAGTGAGAGAGAGAGAGAGAGACAGACACAGAGAGAGAGAGAGAGAGAGAGAGAGAGAGAGAGAGAGAGAGAGAGAGAGAGAGAGAGAGAGAGAGAGAGAGAGAGAGAGAGAGAGTTCGAAAAGGAACCCTTAACCCCCTTGACCGAAAGCCCCTAACCCCGAACCTCTGTCCCCAACCCCCTAGGCTTCGGCATGACGGAAACCCTCTGTACGCACATGACTCCTAAGGGCGAAGAAAAGCTGGGTTACTGTGGAAAACTCGTCCCTCACACAAGAGCCAAGATCGTCGATTTGGAAACTGGAGCTGCCTTGCCTCCGGGAGCTGAGGGCGAACTCTGCGTCCATTCGCCTGCCGTAAGTTTATGGACCTTCAAGTGTTTTCTCTTTTCTTTCTCTTTCTTTTTCTTCCCTTTAGATTCTCTATAATACGTTAAGAGTGAATGATAAAGGAGCGGTCTATATTACGTAAAGAAATAAATGATACGAGAGATCTATAATTATCTTTATAAAATAAATAGTAAGGTAGAGGTCTCTGTTATGTAAAAAATTAATAATAATAATAATGATGACAAAGGAATCTGTAATACGGAGATAAATTACAAAGACGAAATCCATAATACACCAAAAATAAAATACCGAATTTAAGAACAAACGAGAAAGAGAAGAAAAAAAAAAGAACAAAAAAAAGTATTACTTACATAACGTGAGTTTATTTGTAACTCTTTTCATCGATAAGACTCTACTGATAAGACCTGTTACTCAGAGACCTTGATAAGGAGATGTCACAACTCTTGAGAGCCGCCGGACGTCTCCATTCTGATTAGACTATCTCGCCTCCTTCCCCTATATGCTTTTCCCAACTCATGCCAGTGATAACAGCTAACGTGAGGGATAGACTGAGTAGATCCTTCATGATTCTGGATGATGGTGGAAAGAAGTACAGATAAGACGGATAAAGAGTAACGATTTTGATAGGATGTTACAACACGTGTGTGGGGGGGGGGGGTAATATTGACAAGGAATCATACAGCACTAGTAGTAATGATAATAATAATGATAATATTAATATTAATGATAATGAGAATGAGAATGGTAATGATAATGATGATAATAATAACAATAATATTAATAAAAAACATCAGTAAAAATTATAATAATAATGATGACAATAACAATAATGAAAAAATAACAGTAATAATATTAATAGCAGCTATAATCATGATAATGAAAATAATAATAATGATAATGAAAATGGTGATAATAATAATTATAATAATAATAATAAAACAATGACAGTAATAATAATAACAATGATAAAGATAACAACAATAATAATGTCAATCATCACAATAATACTAATAATGATAATAATAGTGCTAGATCCAACCCCTCCCCCCGCGCCTAAAGACCGCCCTCGTGACCCGTCCTTTCTCCCCAGCTGATGGCCGGCTACCACAACAACCCGGAGGCCACGAGCGACTGCTTCGACGCGGAGGGCTGGTTCCACACCGGGGACGTGGCTGTTTGCGACAAAGAGGGCTACTTCTCTATCGTTGACCGCATCAAGGAGCTCATTAAGGTCAAGGGGCTGCAGGTAAATGAGCGAATGGCAGGGACTGAGACGCGTGGTTCGTGGCCGGTCGTTGCTAGTGAGGCTGCGGTAGGGCTGGAGTGATCATGATAATATTGAGAATTATTATTAGAGGAATTTTCATTCTTATTGTTAATAGTAACAGTAATATTATTATTATTATTATTATAATAGTAATGATGATAATAATAATAATACTAATGAGAACGATAATGCCAATGCTAATGCTAATGATAACAATAAGGATGATGATACATTACATCACAAAACCCGGAATACTTCTAAAATCCGTTGAAAAAAGACAATCGCCATTACAAATCGAGCCCAGAGCCCCCTGACGCTTACCCCTCCTTCCCTCCCGCAGGTGTCTCCATCGGAGCTGGAGGACATCCTCCTGCGGCATCCTGGAGTGGCCGACGTCGGGATCACGGCTGTGGACGACGAGCGAGCCGGAGAAGTCCCTCGCGCCTATGTCGTGCGCAGGAATCAGGATCTGAGCGAAAAGGACCTCCACACCTTCCTCGGGAGCCGCGTGGCTCCTCATAAGCAGCTGGCAGGAGGGATCAGGTTCGTGGAGGAGCTTCCCAAGAACCCGACCGGAAAGCTCCTTCGGCGCCAGCTGAAGAAAATGGCGGACGGCGAGTGATGACGTCATAGCGGGAAGGAAGGAAGCGACTCCAATACTATATTCTCACCAGATCTGATTACGTATTACAATTGCATTTTCGA
>NC_061819.1:1189529-1194529 GCF_019202785.1 Penaeus chinensis | reverse complement strand
ACTATTCTACAACTGAGAGCATTATATTGCTGGGAAGAGCGAGAAGGAACAACAATATCTTCTATATTCACAAACTAAACTTTCCTTTCGATCATGGAAATTAATGTCGATATATATCAAAGTCAAAAATTCTTCAAAATAATGCCTATATTGTTTATATATATACAATGTCAACACTAGCTACTCTCCATGAATATATTCATCACATATAATGCATAGGCATTTTATAAATTATATAACATCACAAAACTTAAAGCATGTTCCCTTTCTGTATGGATATAATAATAACTCAAAAACAATTATTTCACTCAAAAATGACCGCTATATACAACAATGCATTTACATATTTAGTTTCTAGTAGTGACATAATTCAACAGTATATATAATAATAGCAAACCATGTCAATCACAGGACAGAAAAAAAAAAATTAAACAACATGAAATAGTATTCAAATTTACACAGATCGAAATTCAGAGAATGCTATTCTGATCATTGCCATACTCCTTTACTTTCTAAATACACACACAAGAAAAAATATATATATATATTTTGATAAATATACGATCTAAATGTTGAACTCTGGTCTAGGTGTTGTCCAGCAGGTGCAGGCCGCCCTCTTCTTCCTCCTTTTCTTGGTCGTGCCGCAGCGTTATGTTCACCATGTCAAGCGGAGTCACCCCAAACAACGCTGGCAGCATCCAGAGTGCATCGGCTTCAGCCTTCAGCTTGTTGTTCTCCTCCTGCAGACCCTCCTGGTCCTGGTCCAGCTGCTGCTCCTGTTCACGCAGCTGCAGGAGTGCCGTGGCCAGCTGAAGATTCTGCGCTCGGGCATCCTCACTGCTCTGCTTCAGCGCCTTGATCTCCTGTTCTCGTTCTATATACCAAACAATGGAAGGCAAACAAGTGGTTAAAGAAAATATTGGTACTATACTGAAATATAATAATAAAAGAAAAAAAGAAAAATATCATTCACACAATTTCATTCAAGAAGTTATTCTCTAAACAGAAAAATTTTCAGAACAAAATCTTCAGTGTTCTGATAATCAATCTAGTAATAACTACTGCTCTCACCCAGCATCTTGGCCATCACGCCCTCCAAGGCATCTGCCATGCTGCACATCCTGCTGGCATTCCCTTCTTCCTCTGTCACCTCTCCTTCTTCATCTGCATCTGCCTCTTCCTCCTCCTCCTCCTCTTCCTCCTCTTCTTCCTCATCCTCTTCATCTCCATCATGTTCCTCCTCCTCCATGTGGGGTCTTGGAGAGGTCTTGGTGCCAGCAAGATTTGTTGTTGGTCCAGAGAAACTGCAGGTGGGACACACACCTGGTGGGAGCTGTCTCAGGCCTAATAACAAAGAAGAAACAATGTAGTCATCACTGAAATTTCTAATGTTTAATGTACGAGTAGAAGAAAAGTATTATATCTTTTTCTACAAATTTTGCTGGTATCTGAGGCCAAAAGTGTTCTTGATCTGCATTCATCATTGAAATTAGAAGGCAGTCTATACATTAAGTGATAGTAAAATTAATAAAAAACAACAACCATAAATTGACTAAATAAAAAGATTGAAAAATAATAATTTGTATAAAAAAATGTAATCTAAAGGGAGAGAATGCACACTATTAAAATCAAATCAAAGAGACAATAAGTTAAGACACTATAGGTCTTTCTTTTACCTGCTCGAGAACTTGGCGCTTGAGTTGTAATGAGAGAGCCGCAGTTGAGGCAGTCTCCCGTTTTTGCCTGCGACACTCCGGTTGCTGCCATCTGACGTTCTTCTTCAGCAAGCCTTTCACGCTGGTATTCGCCCGTAATGGCCTATGGCAAGCAAATATACAGGTATTAATTTATGTTGATTATATATAAAGAAGGGCTATTGCATGTTCATCTTTACTCATAAGGTTTAGGAACTGAAAAATTAATGGAAAGTAATCATTACTTAGAGTGATTCAATGAGTATGTGAACGTGTATCTGCATTCATGCATGTGTGTGGGTGCATGCACCTTTGGTCCAAAAAGTCATCTGGAAAAGTTTTCATACCTGCAGGTGTTGCTTTCCATAGAGATGTTCTCGTTTGTTATGCAGAGATGTGAACAGCTGGTCACAGATTCTACAATAAAGCTCTTCACTATCGTCATCCTGAATGCAGAATAAAAGATTTTACTGGTATTCCAAACATTTATTGCCTAATAAATAAAGCATATGAGTAACTAGAAGAAAATATCATATTGTGATATTAGGGAAAGAACAATTTAAAAATCTCCCTCAAACTCAATACCTGAAACGCCAAAATTGGTGGTAACAGTTAACACAACTTGGATACTGATTACTTAGATAAAAAACAAAAAAGTAGCTCATCTGCCTTTCTACTTCTGAGAAGCTGATGCATAATGTGATAATTAATTTTATACTTTGTTTTATATTCCCTCTGCAATTGTACTACTACTTCATATGATATTATTCACTTATAATTTTATTCTTTAAATATATAACTGCTTCCTACTTACATTAAATCATATTTCCCATTTACATTATCATATTTCCCATTTACATTATCACATTTCCTATATTGCATTTAACAATGATTTCCTACTTACATCAATTTCATCTGTAAAGTCAGATGATTCCTCTGTTGTTGTCCCTCCTCGCTTGATAACATCTAGATAATACAAATGACAGAGTTAGGAAACAGGATTATGTTCCTATAATGAAAAATAATTCACTGTGGTATATTGAAATACTACAACTTTACACACTATTATTAATGAATATATAAGTTGCATAATCTTATGCATATAAACATATATATATACAAATATACACATGTACACACACAAACACATACACACGTGCACATGCACACACACACACACAAATAATATTGAATAAATAAGTAAATAATAATCATAAAAAAACAAAATAAACAAGCATATTGCCTTGGAAATTCTTGTTGTTAAACCACTTCCATCATAAAGTGCGAGACTAAAAAGATAACATCATAAAAGAACTCAAGACCAGTTTGCAAAATCTTACTCTTTATCCTCTTTTTCCGGAGAAGCAACTGGTAATCATGAGACTGCCGATAGGCCTGCAGCTCGTTGCGGTAGCGTCGCTTGTCCTGCTCAGAACGAGTCACAAATGCAGCCTTCTGTTCAGGGGTAAGAGATGACCACTCGGCTCCTAGAAGCTTGGTGACCTGGAACAACATGATTATTGAAGTCGGCCTGAAGAGAAGATTACATCTCTCGAAGCTGAAGCACAGTATGGTGAAATACATGATTCACTTCACAGTTCAGATATTCTTTATCTGACCCATGTTAACAAACAAGCATCAAATTTTATGGCCTTGAACAAAATTTATACATCACAGCTATCCTAGGAGAAACACTGCAAGAGTCTCGGACAAGTGATGCGGGATTGGATTTTGATGGATCTTCTTTAGAAAACACAAAAGAGACTGTGGATGGGTGTCAACAAGTAACTGGCAGGTCAACTTTTTGGCTCAAACAAGGTTTAACAATGTGTTGACACTCTACATGGCTTCAATTAGACCATGTTCTTCAAGGTGCACAATACAGCTTGGAAAAGTCACATGTCAAACAAGCAGAGATTGAGCCAGCCAAATTTGGATGAAAACTCTTATTTCATCCCACTTTTGTGAATGACCCTCCTGGGAGAAGAGGCATGGCAAACAATGAATGAAATGACAATAATAGCACTGTACAGACTCAATAAATTACCACTATGAAGTAGTGATCCCAGGCTTTAGCCAACTTGGTGGTCTATGCAGCCTGTCCACTTTAGGTTTCCCTGGGAAAATGTTGTGTTCACTGAAGTATTGTTTTGTGAAATGCCTCTCCACAGAGATGGCTTTACAAGAGTTTAGCCACAATAAGAGTCAGTTATTAGACCTTGTGGCCTCACCTGATTTTACCTTTAATTGAGTTTGTAGGAAAATGCTATCAATATTTTTGCTGTTATTTTTATTATACATATTATAATTATTGTAGTGCTACTGACACCACTAACAACAATATCAGATACCAAAAAATATCTTTAAAAATCAAGGAAAAGGGTAAACAGGTAATTGGTTCATTAGTGACTTAGTACTTGTGGAGCCATCTGGCAGTTTTGGGTTAAGTATTGCCCTTGTTCACCAATTCTGATTTCATAACCAGAATTTGGGAACAAATACATTGAATTAGCAATAGTATCAATGTAAAGTACTCTGGTCCCTAAAGAAACAAATATATTAAATATACATAAATATAAGCACATGTTAATCAATACTTACAGCCCCAAAACTTAGCTCTGGTCGTGTCTCCTTGTAATATTTACGACGCTCATTAAGGAACAGAACGTATGCCGTCAGAGGTGCCTTGGGAGGCTTGACGCCAGGAATTTCTGGTTTTCGCTTGCGACCCTTTGGCCATCCTCCTCTCCTTTTCTGGGTAAAAAAAGAGAATTTTTTTTTTAAATTTTCATATGTCTACTAAATATAATCAACTAAAGACGAAGATGAAGAAAAAAGGGTACCAACCATAAAAAAGGAGAGGAAAGAAAAAAAAGATGAGTAAAATACAATAGATTTTCATGCAGCTGATGTACCACATCAAAATCAATTACATTCTTCAAATAGGTAATTGTACATAAGCATACCTCTTCTGTATTCCATTTTTCTTAATGCATAAATGAACCTAGGTACGTCTAAACACATGACAATAAGCTTGTTTTATTTGCATTTTGATGTGATTAGAATGAATCTAATATAATTTCCCACTGCATCTGTTCCCATGTTAGCAATCCCCTCTACCCATTCCCCATCCACTAGGCTTTGGGGATCCATGGAAATATATTTATTGGAAGGGGAGGGGGGAACACAGGATAAAGAGTGCACAGTAATTGAGGCTGCCTATGTTACTGTTACTACTAAAGTAAAGATATCGCAAAAGCAAAGGCTAATTCTATATCTAATGGAGGGTGTTGCTTGATGGATTAC
>NC_061819.1:1159529-1169529 GCF_019202785.1 Penaeus chinensis | reverse complement strand
ACGTGGTAGTTTAGCATAAATGAAGGCAATTCAAATAATACATAGCGCAAATGAATCTGAAATAACATAAGTTTAAATCAAGTGATAGTCATCTTAGATACTTGTTCTTTTTTGCCATTTAAGTTTATCAAATCTTAGTCTTTTAGCGTGTATATGTGTATGAAAGCAGCGTAACTTATTCGAGACCTTTACCGCTGAGTGCCTTTCATTTACGGTTTTATTTTTACTGAACATTTATTTTTGTACTCTTACCTGGACTTTTACTGATCTTTTTACTCTACTTTTACTGATCTTTTGCTGTAATTTTGGTATTTTATCTTTACTTTTCATTCTTTTCTCTTTTCGTTATTTTACCATTATTCCCGACTGTTTTACCTTGTTAGTACCCTTATTTCTATTGCACACTTCTGTGCCTATCGCTCGTGCTACCACTATTGCTATTGCTAGTGCTGCCACTACTGCTATTGCTACCTATCTTCTCATACTTGAGTAATGATAGCGAAGTTTCACACATATCGCTATCATTACTCAAGTATGAGTCAGTAGGGGATGCCTATGGAGCTAGTGACATCCTAGTTGCGCCTTCTTTTCAATGGGTCGTGTGGCATGGTTGGTTTAGTACTGGCCCTCCGGTTTCATACACGGGATGACCTAGGTTCGAGTCCTGGTCGAGGAGTGTGGTTATTTATCGATATCAATGCGGCATTGCATTATTTCATCTTTCATGTATATGTGATTTATAACATGTGTGTGTGTGTGTGGGTGTGTGTAGATACATCTATATATGCAAATATAGATATTCCAGTACCAAAGTACTGTACGAATAAATCGGCCTTTATGTAGTCTTTGACCCATTCTGGATCTCGGTGCTGGACTATTAGCAAATTCAATGCAATTTCTCCGTGGTTCTTGCCCGCCTCTTCATTGAGAATGACCATCGTATCATAGAAAACACCGGATTTCAACTATACTATTATTAGGACGACGACCGCGCTAAGGAATACCCACAAATATAGATGTTTTGATTTATTTTCTACCCGTAACAGAGAAGCTTATGAATGCAAATTAAATGGTTTCTTTCTTAGAATATGCCTCCCGGAGTTCCGGGAGTAAATAAGTCATATCAGGGAGGTCTTCCAGCATTTCCATTTTCCGCATAGCATGCTTATTCAACCCAGAGAACAGTTCATATAAGATTATTCATTCCACATTTAGAAATGTGTGAGTACTTGGATGCCTGGTGAGCGCTACACAATCCAGATCGGAGAGGTCGTCAGAGAAAACGGCAGGACACAAGAGGCGCGAGGAATGCTGTACAGTACATTTTCCGATGCGTGTTAAAATATATACATTGGATAAAAAGAAACACTGCCACAATAAGAACTACAAACGAACGCAATGTTTCGTTTGAGGAGTTCGAAACATTGCGTTCATCTTCAGTTTTTCTTGTTTCTTTTTATCTTCGTGTACACTTTACTATGTTTGACCTCAATAGGCATAGGAGACGCAAGATCTTGGCATAGACCAGCATCACATAGTCCTCTAGGACCATAGCAAAAGGAGAGCCAACGTTTTTCTCTTTGGCACTGACTGACGGCCACTTCCCTAAGCTGATCCCAAACCTCTGTACACAATGAGGCTTGATCCCACGGTAGAGTACATGTGGCGTTAATTAATGCAATCAACTATCACCTTGAACACCGCACCGAGGAGCACGAGATTATCATTTCACGCCTAATCACGGTTGTGACTTGATAGTTATTGAACGTGTCATTCGCTCTCTCTTGTATCATATTCCTTGAAGAAGGAATACAGCGTAAAGTCTTCCGGTATTCGTGTGCATTCATGTTTATTTTTCCTTTGTTGTTTTGTTTGCAGGTACATATCCTCAATATTACTGGTCCATCTTAATCTCTCTTTCTGTTTATCTGTCTGTTCGTCTCTCTCTCTCTTTCCCTCCTTTTCTTCATCTGTCTGTCCGTTCGTCTCTCTTTTTGTCTTTACGTTTGTCTATCTGTCTGTTTGTCTCCCTCCCTCTTTCTTTGTATCTCTCTTTCTGTCTGTCTGTTCGTTTCTCTCTCTCTCTCTTTCTCTCTCTCTCTCTCTCTGTTTGTCTGTTCATGTCGCTCTCTGTTTCTCTCTGTGTCTGCCGTCTCTCTCTCTCTCACTGGTCTAACTGTGCCTCTCTCTCTCTCTTTTTGTATGTTTGTGTCTCTCTCTTTTGCTCCCTCTCTCTGTTTGTCTGTGGACCTGTCTGTCTGTCTTTTTTTTTGTCTGCATATTTGTCTGTTCATCTCCCCCCTCACTCTCTTTCTGTTTTTCTATCTCTCTGTCCATCTCTCTCTCTCTCTATTTGACTGTCTGTGCCAGTCCGTCTCTCTCTCTCTCTCTCTCTCTCTCTCTCTCTCTCTCTCTCTCTCTCTCTCTCTCTCTCTCTCTCTCTCTCTCTCTCTCTCTCTCTCCACGATTTGCTGAAAAGGTGGAAATGTCGTTAATTTTACTCGGCCTACTTCTGTCAGCGAATTGGAATGCTGAGTAAGTCCTATTTTCATAACGCCACATGCACTGTACGAGGACATCGGATTCTATTCTTTAATAAAGAAGAGAGGAAAAAAAATCACAAACCTAAGAGATATAACAAGGTAATTTCAAAATTGACTAAGATATGTTTTCTTGATCAAGATGATTGAGCTTTAAGTCTCCCAGTTAGAAAAGATTTATGCAGTTGCCTTCATGATTATTACGTCTCTCTCTCTCTCTCTCTCTCTTTATATACATGCGCGCGCGCGAGTGTGTGTGTGTGTGTGTGTGTTTGTTTGTGTGTGTGTGTGTGCATTTGTGTGTATGTGTTTGTGTGTGTGTGTGTATGTGTGTTTGTTTGTGTTTGTGTGTGTGTGTGTTTGTGTGTGTGTGTGTTTGTTTGTGTGTGTGTGTGTGTTTGTGTGTGTGTGTGTGTGTTTGTGTGTTTGTGTGTGTATAAAGAATTATGTCCTTTATACACACAGATAGACAGTGCCAGAGAAAGCTTCCTTTCTCAAACGTGACATCATGCTTGCGCAAACAAGTAATGTGTAGTACTGATTCACGCTTCTAATGACATTATTAAGTTTGTTAGAGACACATGTTACTGACTGAGTAATTTGGTTGCACATATCCTAAGAGAATACGATACTTAATATATATATATATATATATATATATATATATATACGATATTTGAATTTGTTCTTTTGATCCATGCAGACGTTTAGAAGCCATCCATATGACTGAGTGAAAGAATAAAATCAACCCAAAAAAGTACATATATCAATACTGCCGCTCGACAAGCAATGGCAAAATCTGCCCATCGAGAAGGGTGTTTGAGCAGCTGCAAAAAGGAGTAATCATCACCAACCAATCACTGCTCTAGATTATGGCTCCCAAGCAAAAGCTTTGCCCGGCAATAGTACAAGTGTTCTCACCTGCATACCAAGTGGGAGGAAGGCCAGGCATGCATGAGCTATAAAAGCCGGCCGGGGAACTGAGTCAGGCACAATCCATCGCCAACCACTCACACCATGGCTGCTCGTGTCACTCCTTGGGTCTGTCTTGCTTTCGCCAGCCTGGCGCTTGCAGGTGGGTGTTGCTTCTATGATATGCAGAAAAACCCGTAAATACAAAATGCACACACATGCACACGCACACATATACTTATTTTTACGGTATAGCAATTCGTTGTGACAATTTTTTTTTTTTTCTTTTAATCTCTCATCCATCCACCAACTCGCTCTTTTTCTGCCTCTCTGTGCCAATCTATCTCTCCCTCCACCCCGTAACTTTCTCTTTTATGTATATATATATGCATATACTAACACATATCTGTGTATATGTATATATATGTATATAAATATATGTCTATATGTACATACATACACACATTTAATCTCGCGCGCGCATGTGTGTATGTGCGCTTGTGTTAAATACAATCTATATGTCCTACATACACGCTGACATATACATAGATTGTGTGTATATATATAGATATATATACATATATATATATAAAGAGAGAGAGAGATGTAGAAAATAAAACGTAAAAAAAACACATGCTGGCACACATATAATGACAGCTAATATATAATATATGAACTTACGAGAAAAGAAGGTATTGGTTGCAATAAAGGAAAAGCTTAACGCCTACAATCCTTAGGAGTGGTCAAGGGCGCTAAGCTCCGAGCTGGGACATGCGAGTACAACGGCATCACATACTGGGGAGGCGTGGTAAGTACTCCAAACTTACAGTGCAATTGGATAATGGTTTTGTGTGAAGTCATGAGCAACATGCTTTCAAAGTCTGAACACAATATAGGTATCATGATGAAAATATTGTAAAAATATAAGCAGTATATGGTCTATATACCATCAAAACTGCACACTTTCCAAATATCATCTCGCAGACCATCGAGTCTCTGCCGGAGCAATGCACTGAGCTCAAGTGCAAGTGGTCTGCCGACGGGAACCCCACGGTGCAGTTGGTGCCCATCGACGGTTGCAGCTGCACCGCCGCCAGGGCTCTCCCGAGCGAGCAGGAGGACCTCGAGCTCCTCCTCCACGCCCAGACCCGTCAGACCAAGAGCCAGTGTCTGTTCAACGGCCAGCTCAAGTGGGGCGGCGCCGTCCTCGACCGGATCGACGAAACTGCGTCAAGCTCGTCTGCAAGAGTGTGGACGGCGCGCAGAACTATCCTGAGCTGCAGACAACGACGGGCTGCACCTGCACACAGCAATGTAATGCTCTTAAGGTTTAGTTTTCACTGCTGAGCTGATGTTTTTTTTTTCTTTTTCTTTTTTTTTTCTTTTTTTTTTGTTAACAAAAGCTTTCAAAGGAAGTAAGATGAAAGTTTTCTGGAAATGCAAGATATATTCAATACAGGTTCTTCTAGTTTCTCAACTGAGATTGAAAATATTCTTTTGAAAAACTGCAGGAATATCCGCTCAGTGAGCTAATACCGTTACGAATAAGGCTTATTTTTTCGACAGCATCCACGACTAGTTCAACCACAACCACGCCAACTACAACCACTTCTACAACTACAACCACTTCAACAACTACACCAACTACAACCACTTCTACAACTACACCAACTACAACCACTTCTACAACTACACCAACTACAACCACTTCTACAACCACGCCAACTACAACCACTTCTACAACTACACCAACTACAACCACTTCTACAACTACACCAACTACAACCACTTCTACAACTACACCAACTACAACCACTTCAACAACTACACCAACTACAACCACTTCTACAACTACACCAACTACAACCACTTCTACAACCACGCCAACTACAACCACTTCTACAACTACAACCACTTCAACCACAACCACACCAACTACAACCACTTCTACAACCACACCAACTACAACCACTTCTACAACTACACCAACTACAACCACTTCTACAACCACGCCAACTACAACCACTTCTACAACTACAACCGCTTCAACCACAACCACACCAACTACAACCACTTCTACAACCACACCAACTACAACCACTTCAACAACCACACCAACTACAACCACTTCTACAACCACACCAACTACAACCACTTCTACAACTACAACCACTTCTACAACCACACCAACTACAACCACTTCAACAACCACACCAACTACAACCACTTCTACAACCACACCAACTACAACCACTTCTACAACCACACCAACTACAACCACCTCAACAACCACACCATCTACCACTACAACCACACCAACCACAACCACTCCCACTACATCTATTACATCTACGACACCACGAACAACAAAAATGGCTACACCTCCGACAACCACAGCAAGTACAACATCAACAACAACCACACCAACTACATCAACTACCACACCAACTACAACCACTCCATCAACTACTACAACCACAACCACACCAACTACAACTTCTACAACCATTCCATCAACTACTACAACCACAACCACACCAACTACAACTTCTACAACCACTCCATCAACTACTACAACCACACCAACTACAACTTCTACAACCACTCCATCAACTACTACAACCACACCAACTACAACTTCTACAACCACTCCATCAACTACTACAACCACAACCACACCAACTACAACTTCTATAACCACTCCATCAACTACTACAACCACAACTACAGCAACTACAACAGTCCTCACAACCCCATCAACCACAGCCACAGAAGATGCCACCGTCAAGGCCTGTCAGGAGGAGACGACGACGGAAGGCCCCACAACCACAGTGTCTGTCACTGACACCACTGAGGCTTGTGTCGGCACCGTGTAATACCCGCGGCCAAGATGGAGAAGCCTCTATAGACTAAATTCAATACTATTCTTAAAGGTAATGGGAGGGGAGACCCATTTTCGTTTTTCACAAATCTGTTCTTTGATATCATATAGTAATTATGATCAAAAAATGAATCTGAGAAGTTTTGACGGGATTCGCCTTTAAAATCACCAAAGAGGAATCTCCGGAAGAAGAAAAAGAAAAAGAAAAAAAGAAAAACGCGGGAAATCTTGATGACGTCACAATAGGCAATTGACCGATGCTGCCATCTCGTCGAACGCAGAATCAGCTGATATTTTCTCAGATCTGTGTGAACATTTTCTGTTGATTTTTTTTCTACAGATAATGTCAGAGATGTAGACGAAGCTGATGTACAGAAGAGCTACTTTAGAGAAGGATGCTGCGACTTTGAATCGTGAAATTTAGATAATCCGGCTGTAATCGGAAGCTAATGGTACTTATGGTTCCCAACAGGCAAATAAAAAGGAGGAAAGGCGCCGCATGGAGGAATAAGTGAACGAGAAAAAGAAAGGAGTGAAAAGCAAGAGTAAATTGGTGAAGGAGAGAAAGGGAGAGAGAGTGGAAGTATATGAGAGAGAGAGAGATTGAATGAAGGGATAAATAAAAGTTACAGAAAGAATGAATGAGGGAAAGAAACACAGGTAGCGAAATTGATTGACTGTAAGGAAGAGTGATAAATATATTGTAGGAAGTCGTTTAAGATAAGTGATGACGCGTTTCTGTGACATCAAAAAGCCTTAAAACAGTGCTCCTGAAATTCAGATTTATTAGAAGACAGCGATGGTTTAGGAGTGGATATCGTCAAAACTACCAAGCATATTAAGTTCATTTGTAGATCAAGACCATTATATTGATAGCAAAGAATAGGTTTTGAATAAAATAAGAAAATATTTGGTTCTCGGATCTGACCATTATGTTTAAGCTTTAGGAATCTATTGGCGAATTTTGAAATCACAGCTTCAATAAATGTATAAGGATTGGCTAAAATAAAGAAGCACTCTTGATGAATTAGTCTCATTTCATATGTCCAATGCATAATATAAGTTGTGTTCCTCCATAAACTATTAACCAAAAATGAAAAGAAAGGACGTTAAGAAAAAAACTGAACCAGTTGTTTTGAATCTTATAAATGAGAGATCATTGAAATACTATTTGAAAATAAGTAAATTATAGTGGGCTATGTAAATAAAAACGTATTTACACAGTGAAGCTCTTGAAGTTTATTCCTTTCATTGTATGAACATATATGGAAGGACGTTCAAAGCGGTTTGTAGATTTCCAGGAACGTATATCCCTGCATATTGGGAAACGTTTCTCTTCACCGTCCGGAGTAAGTAATTGCTGCAAATACTATATTCCTGTAGTCATCCAACTTTCTTCATTTAAACATTTCTTAAGGTGACTCCGTGTTTGTGCGATGTCTCTGGAATAGCAAATTAAAACTTGAACTCTTTTATATATTATACATATATATACATATACATTATCTATATTTGTATATTTATCTATTTAATTACATTTACACACACATACATGTATATACTCCCACACCCACACGTGTTTGTGTTTATGCCACTTCGGGCTTACATTCATTTACAAGGACACTGTTGTCCTGCACTGCTCCCTCCCTTAGCACTGCCGATCCTTTGTGTCCCGTAAACTACTTGCCAATCCTGAGAAGTCTTTTGCAACTTCTATCGACCTTTCAGGAAATTTTGCAGATAACATCGTCTTTTCCAACGCTTCACGTAATTTTGATTATGCTACGGTGGACGTTTTCACGGACTTATGAATTCAATGATGAAGAAGGATTCTTGCAGCTCAATATTTTATTTTTTGGCTTTTGTAGCACATAAACGGGAAGTCGTACATATATCGTTAGTTGACCAATTAATTGAATTTTAGGTATATAATCAAAGACAGAATTATAAACAATTAATAATACACTCTTTATCAGATTATGCCTGACTTGAATTTTCTTTATTATTAGGCACGTTACGCCTGAAATAATATTCCCCGTGACCGCGGAGAAGTCGTTTCACCTTCATGTAAAATGGCATGATGATGACACACACACACACACACACACACACACACATACACACACACACACACACACACACACACACACACACACACGCGCGCGCGCGCGCGCAATCCTATACTAATTCTATTATTATCAATGTTATTATTATTATTATTATTACTTATTGTTATTATTTTTATCATTATTATTATTGCTAATTTCATTGCACTGAAGGAGGCGAGATAAGGGCTGGGAGGAGGGGAAGGGGAACGGAAGGGGAGGAGAAAGGGGACTTAAAGAAGAAAGAGGAAAAGGACGAAGGGACGGGAAGAGGGCTCAAAGAGAAGAAATATGGAGAAGGGGAAAGCGAGTGGAAACGGAGGGGGAAAAGGGAACGGGGGAGGGGAGGAAAAGGGAGGAGGAATGGGGGAGGAAATGGAGGGGATAAGGGAGGATGCGTAGGTGGGGGAGTTTAGGGAGGAAGAGGAGGGGAGTGGGAGAGAAGAAATACAGGGTTTAATGTGGGAGGGAAGAGTGAATTTGAGACAGACTTAGGAGTGAGAGAGAGTGGCAGAACAGGAAAGCGAAAGGTAGAGGGAGAGGGAAAGGACAAGGTAGAGGGGGAAGGAGAGATAAATTAAAACACAGAGGGAGAGGGAGAGGGAAAGGAAATGGGAGAGAAGTGGCGAGAAAAAGAGGAGATATAGAGAAAGAGAAGTCCCTCGGGTCAAATAATCTTTAACATTCATCACCTCAGCTGCGTCGTATTCCTTACTTAGCTTACTAAAAATAATTTGCTGACTCAATTACATAACCGCAGTAGCTAATCACCAACAATAACACCATCAGCCACCATCATCTTTAAGCTGTCCTTCATTCAATCATTCCCACTTGTCGCCGAATAACGACACCTCTAAATGGTATATCACTTACCTTTACATTATTTCCTCTCTTCCGATACCCTCGCTGCCCCTTCATACCTCAGTAATGAAACAATCTCCGGAATGCCAAGCTCGGCAGACTGACCTCCATAACATCAAGCGAACTGGTCGTTTCTTTAGAGAACCTGGAGATTGGTTCTTTCTGAGAACTATTTTGTCCAAATAATACGGCGGCGAATTCAGACGTTCTGATGTGATAGTCGTTTTACATGAAGGTGAAACGACTTCTCCGCGGTCACAGGGAATATAATTTCAGGCGTAACGTGCCTATTAATAAAGAAAATCCGAGTCAGGCATAATCTGATAAATAGTGTATTATCAATTGTTTATAATTCTGAATTTGATTAAATACCTAAAATGCAATTGATTAGTCAACTATCGATATATGTACGACTTCCCGTTGATGGGCTACAAAAGCCAAAAAATAAAATATCAAACTGCAAGAATCCTTCTTCATCATTGAATTCATAAGTCCGCAAAAATATACTAGAATCAAAATTACGTTGTGACGCGTTGGAAAAGACGACGTAATCTGCAAAATGTCCTGAAAGGTCGATAGAAGTTCCAAAAGACTTCTCAGGATTTGCAAGTAGTTTACACACACACACACACACACACACACACACACACACACACACACACACACACACACACACACACACACACACACACACGCGCACA
>NC_061819.1:1152029-1154529 GCF_019202785.1 Penaeus chinensis | reverse complement strand
CTCCTGGCTGTCTCATACAGCCAAGGTGTTGATAAGCCATCAGCTCAACTTTGCCGAAGCCCCGCCGTGAGCACTGAGCCTGATAGAGTTCAACATAATGAGCCTGTCAATGAAAAAGAGCCTATACCCCATGCCTAGCCTAAAGGCAGAAGCCCACCGGGTCATTGCAGCCATCACTCCTCCGGGTAGTAGAACATACTACACGGATGGATTGGTCGATCCCTTGAGCCACACTGCAGGCGCCGGCTTTGCAGCAAGGGATGCCAATCGATCCATGAGGGTAACAGACAACGCCTTCTCGCTACAGGCAGAGGCAGTTGCAATCATGGGAGCCCTAGGCCACGCGTCCCTAAGGGAAGGACACATGGTCATACACACAGACTCCAGGGCAGCCATTGACTGTCTTCAGCACAGCTCACCCACAGACATCTACCTACTGACCATGATTCTCACAATGGCACAGAGAATTCTTGCTCAGGGTAGAAGAATTATCATCAACTGGGTCCCAAGCCACCTCGGCATCAGAGGGAACGAGCTTGCTGACAGACTAGCCATCGCTGGCAGGGGTATGCCCCCAAATCCCATGACGATAAAACCGAGCCGAAAATTACTTATGGAGAAGTGTGCCTTGGTCGGTCGTACCTTCCTACGGCAGCTCCACAGAGAGGAAACGAGAACCTCCCCCTCGGCCAGCTTTTACTCAGACGCCACAGGCTATGAACCACTGGCACTCTCTGAAGTAAGCAACAGAGGTACTGAAGTCATTCTTCACAGAATGTGCCTAGGTTACCACTGTGCATGGCAGATTATCCCAACAATCGAACGCGATGAAAGGTGCTGTCCACTTCCTAGAAAATTGTGACCATACACAATTCCTGAGACAGGGACCGCCCACAACAGCCGCCGTGCTGGTAAAGAGGCTATGCGAAATGCTTACACCATGGCGGCAGGAGCGCCTGCTGGCACGGTAAGCACCGAGTGTCAGATAACTCAATGCGACAGCCGTAAAAAGCTGACACAGGCCGTGTCATATTTAGAAGGCCTGGGCGAAGCTAGAAGTTACCAAACCATAAAGAAGAAGAAGGTCATGAGAGTCCCTTCAGAGAGTTCCTGCCGACCGCTTGTCGGGTCAGGCTGGCTCCAGCCGCGCGCCCCCCCTCCGGGCTGACGACCAAGCACTAAGCCTTACCCAGACTTGTATCGTGTGAATATCTGTGTTGCTTACGCTTCTGAAATAAAAGAGGTTAAGCCAACCGTCCCTTTAACTACTGCTAAACCATATGTTTAAAGGTGTTCATATAGAGCCTTTACAGTCTGGTGGCAGGGTGGTTAGTTGTGTCCTTTTGGCACACAACAATGGACTCACAGTCTCCGAAATCTGGTTATCGCTCGGACCAGTCGCTCCCATACACGCAAAAGTCTTCAGAACCTGTTGTGAGTACATATTTGGGCCATTTTTCCTTTCCTTTATCTTCCCCATAAAGGTGTTAAGCTGTATGTGCAGTTACGCACACTCTGGTTTTGTTAGGTTAAAGTGCTAATTGACAGCAAATGGTACGCTCTCCATTTCTGACCTCAAATCACATTACTGTGTGATCAGGGTATGGGTTCAAACAATGGGAATATTGTTCATTTATTACGTATTTGTTTAATCTTTCTCGTGATTAGAGTATATTATTTCATTTGCAACGAATTTAGCGTGTTCATGATTTTACGGTTTTCATGAACATCATATCATTATTCTTTTCTCACTACCCATTTCCCGTCTTGACCTGACCTCCGAGTGAAACCTTTCAGTACATCTGCTTGGGACAGCTGTGTGACCTGACCCCACTTTCACTCTGAGTGATTGACACGGGTAAATGAATGTGAGAAACGGCTGGCATTTCCTGTATATTGTTTTCGAGATTGTTACATTATAGGATAACCCGTAGCATCCGTTACATGTTCATGGTGACACGTTCTATCGGCGCTAGAGCGGAGCTTGTAACGCGAATTACTTACATTTTTATATAGCACCGGGGATCTTCCCCTTATCATAGTATCAGAATGCCTGATTACTTGGGGTTGCGTATATGCCTAAAGATCCGCGCTCCGACGTTAGTTCGTTCGGCAACTTTTCGAGCCGGTGTGACCCACTGTTACGTCCGTTAAATATTGTAGGACTAGGGCTTAAGCTAGAATAGTGATTCGCTTATTAATCACAACCCGCTCACTCCTTTGACGTCGCTGCCATGTTTGGGGTAAATCCCATCGATTTGTGATTCATGATAAATACCCGTAGGGCTTTGCATGAGCGCCCATCACAGACTCTCTGATAGAGTAGGTTATTAATATTTTCCCAGCTCATTTCGCTTCATAAAGTACAGCAACTTAGGGTACAGAGACCCCCCGTCAATTGAAGTCTGTATGTGCAGCTTGACATGTTGTTACCTCGGCAGAATTTTATTTCCCCGAGAAGATTCACGTCACCATTCATTAGTGCGTCATTCTTTCGCAT
>NC_061819.1:1127029-1144529 GCF_019202785.1 Penaeus chinensis | reverse complement strand
GTCCTACCTATCTCACCTGTTTACCTTTTTTCTCGAATGTTACCGTGATTTTAATAACAATTTAATAATCATAACATCAATAACAATAAAACACATTTTCCCGCCAATTCAAGGAATGGGGAAATCAGGATCGGTCACTAGGACTACTGATAGACTCCTTGCCTGCAAAGCCCATGTGGAGCCATCTGTATGTAACAACATTCACAAAAAAACTACAGGGGACAGAACATAAATCCGTGGCGAATGGGTTAAGGCCTTAAGGGGCGGATGGAAAGTTGAGTTTATAGTCAGCAGTCAGTTGTTCTTTGATGGTGGATAAGATAAAGTTATCATAAAATGCAAAGATCTAGAAACAATAAATTGCAAAAAAGAGTATGAAGGAGGAAGAATATCTTCACATAAATACATGCTTTTTTGACGAAAGATAATTATAATCGAAACCGGTTAAATATATATATCTTGCACTATGAAGTTGTATTTGCCACGCTGAACACTTTTTAACAACTTATTACTTAAATGCAAGTCGTTTTGGTGAACTTGAGTTAGTTCTTTCACTAGTTTTTTCCCTAAGAAGGCCTTCTGTCGTCACGGTTGCTAGCCAGACTACATGGCCATACCTCGATAGCAACAACTGACTCGGTACTAAGTAGAATTACAGCCAGCAAATCCAGCTCGGAAAAAATCACCGACGGGAACTGAAGTAAAATGATGGGGCGGACTTCTCTATATGGTATAATTGGAAAGACTGTCCAAGTGGTTCCTAACTGCTAAGGCAATTCTTTCATAAAATGTAACAGAATTGACTATAAATCAAAGATAGGAAAGGAGCCTGGATCGGTATGCCACGCCTCCTAAAGTTCTGAGCCAAGGCATTAGATGGCGCTTGCGTATTACTCATATCGTCAATTTCTTAATCATCAAATCTCGCTATAGTCTTTTGTCTGCAAAATGCCGGCGATCTTCAGAACTTCAGAACTTGCTTTTCATCCATTCAAAAAAGATAGAAAAGGGTTAGCTAAATGAGTTGACAATTATGTATATGTATTCACCTGCAACATTTATTCTGCAGACTCGTGGAAAACAAAAATGTGGAGGAAATAAGATATCATTATTAGGTAACATTATTTTTAGTATAAATTCCATGCAATTTCAAAATATATGCTTAACGTGAAATAAGTGACATTATAGTAATTTAATAATTTTGTAATAATTAAATTACTAGTTTTATCAAGTGGAAAATTATTATACATCATGACATACATTGATTTTGGAAAACAAAATGAATTAAAGAAACTAATGTTGGCAACAGTGTATAAACATACATATATATATATATATACATATACATATTTATATACTCATACACATATACACAAAAACACACATGTATATATATGTGTGTGTGTGTATTGATATATACATACATACATATATATATGTATGTGTGTGTGTGTATGTGTGTTATATATATATAACATATTCATGAATGCACACACACACACAAATATCTTTCTACCTATTGTCTATACTAACGATGAATATGGCAAGGATTGTAGTATTTAAATGTTGAAGATCACAGCAGTAATAACAACAATAATGATAACAATAGTAATGATGATAATGATAACAGTAATAATGATAACAAATATAATTATGATAACAAATATAATAATGACGATAACGATGATAATGATAACGCGACTACTACTACTATTAAAATAATGATAACGATAATAGTAATGGTAATAGTTGTTACAAAATACTGTTGCAAAAACCGAGGCTTAACTACGAGCCACGCTAAAAATCCTTTGACAGAAACAACCCATTTATCAACGCATTTTACAACCTGTCGCGCCATGAATAAACAGCAGTTAGAAGACCTGCAAACAGTTGAGTGTATTTATGGTAATGCTTGCTCATTTATAAGGCTTGTTGGATGGACGTTGAGGAAAATGCACTATGTTATGGAGACATAACCCTGGAATACACATGTAATTTACAGACATGCGTGACTACACAGGTTGATAATTTATAGTGTACTAAATAAAAAACACCATATATAAAGTATGTGGCGCAGAAGTTAGATATATTTGAACAATTTAAAGTATGTTACTGGAACTTATATCACCTGTTAAACACACACATGGTCTTTTGATAACCAATTGCCTCTGTCGTTGCACGTATGGGGAATTTGCTTGTTTCTATCGAAGTTATATGCGATATAATCACCTGCTACTTCAATTCCTGAATTTCTCAGGTTAATTCATGCAAGCCGAGCAATGAGTAATAAATACTTCGTATCACTATTTCTACTGTACCTCCTTCATCTATATTCCACATAAACCGAAAGCAAAATAAAATATTGTTAAGAAATGCTTCTGCCAAAATTGTTGCATATTACATCTAAGAAGAAATACGCTTTAGATTAACCAATAGTATCCATTCTGTGACGTTTGGATGAAGGGATTAAAGTAGTAGTTAAAAAAAAAAAAAAGTTATTACACTTACACCATTAAGTTATTGATTTAACATTCACAAGGGAGGAGAATAAGGGACAGAGCTCACTCGTCGCGTGCAGCCCCTCCTGCTTTTTACGACGAATTCATTAACACGTGTAGCCATACTCACGATTGTAATATCATTTGTTGAATAGAGGCAAACTATGGAGGTCTGCCTGGTGTGACAATGGCAATGAATTATTGATCCTTGATCTAAATGAAGACGCGGGAAAAGTGACTTTTTATGTGTAATTCTCCTTTTTCTTCCCCTTATATAACGTTTTTTGGCATCCTTATTTGCTAGAAATTGATTTTCGTCCCAATAATTTAGCATCAATATGAGGTTATCATTACCGCACACAACTTTACGAGGAAACCCATAGATTTTTTGATTGAACGAAAAGTTAGGTTCACATACGTTTCATACATATTCGCTTAATTTTAGACGAAGCATGGACTGAACTATTTTGACGAAAATGTTTCCACACGTCGAGAGAAAATTATGAAAACCTCGTAAATGCCATGAACGAGAACCCCGTGTTGACCTTGCACGATTCTGGTTGACGACGAGGAGCCACCGCTTCGGAGTCCATACTGCCTACAAGCTCACTTTTGAGGAGGAGCTATAATGTAGAACCCCGAGTTCGGTTTCCATAGAACCTCAACATTTCATGTAATAACTGTATTGTAGAATGATATTGAAATCCGTTTTGTTATAGTTTTATTTACTGTCACTGACACATAATGCTCAAAATGGACCAAGAGCCTAGGCAGTAACACTGTCCGTCCCAGCACAGGCTTGGGTGGTGTCCGTGACAGACACTGTGGTTGTGGGCGCCTCTGTGGTGGTCTCCTCCTTGCAGCTCTTGATTGTTGGGTCTTCTGTGGTGGTTGTGGGTGTGGTGGTCGTGGGTGTTGTGGTTGTGGGCGTGGTGGTTGTGGGTGTTGTGGTCGTGGGTGTTGTGGTTGTGGGTGTGGTGGTTGTGGGTGGTGGGGTTGTGGGTGTGGTGTTGGATGTGGTTGTTGTGGGTGTGATACTTGTGGGAGTGGTGGTTGTGGGATTGTTAATGGTTGCGGTTGTTGTGGATGTGGTTGTAATGGGTGTGGTTGTTGTGGGGTTAGTGGTCGTGGGTATACTTGGAGTTGTGAGAATGATGGTTGTGGGTGTAGTTACAGTTGTGGATGTGTTTGTTGTAGATGTAGTTGACGTTGCAGACGTGAGAATAGACGTGGTAGAGGGTGCAGTTGTGGTCGTACTCGTGGTTGCTGTGGGAAGGCAAAGAGTCGTTTTAATTCTATGCATCGAGTGTGAAGTATTGGAAATGCTAAGAAATTGTGCATTTAGTACGTGTGAGAATCGCCTTTCTTCTGTAACCTGAAACCTTCAGAGTGGAAACGGGCAGACCTTGGTCTGAGAAGCAAGAGACCGAACTCACTTTCTGCGTGCAGGCGCAGCCCGAGGTGACCTGCGTCTCGATGAAGTTCTGCGCGCCGTCCACACTCTTGCAGACGAGCTTGACGCAGTTCTCGTCGATCCGGTCGAGGACGGTGCCGCCCCACTTGATCTGGCCGTTGAACAGACACTAGCTCTTGGTCTGACGGGTGTGGGCGTGGAGGTCCTCTGCTTCGTGCTCGCTCGGGAGAGCCCTGGCGGCGGTGCAGCTGTAACCGTCGATGGGCATCAGCTGCACTGTGGGATTCCCATCGGCGGACCACTTGCACTTGAGCTCAGTGCATTGCTCCGGCAGAGACTCGATGGTCTGCGAGATGGTGGCAAAATGAACACGAAGATTGATTGATTTAAATTTATCTGCCGCGTCAACATTATTAGCGGCGACTGAGGACCATTATATGTCCTTCGACCCCAGTTAATCCCATCCAGGAGTTGGCACATAATCTACATTTTGCGTAGTTTCAAAGTTATAACTGAATCATAGAGAAATGCTCTCAACCGTGTAGCGGACTGACGTACCAGGCCTCCCCAGTATGTGTTGCCGTTGTAGTCGCTCTAAGGTTGCACCTTTTGCCAGACCTGCGCAACAAAAGATGCAGGTGAATAGACAACTGTTCATGTGGAAACACACATACACATACACACAAATATATTTATGTATATGTATATGTATGCCTCCCGATTTACCATTAGCCCATGTACAATAATGTCCTTTTGCAGACAATGACCTCAAATTGTGGTTTAATTTCCCTAAAGGTGAGCCAGAAGAATGATCAGGCATTGCCTATTTGTTTTTCTTGAACCGATTCGCTCTCCTTAACTATCACTTGCTTCTTCTTTATTTACTGCTTGTTTTAAGGATTCTTAGATGCCTAAGGTTCGTAAAGAGTATTTATGATTAAATGGAATGACAAACCAACACATGTGTTTCGCGTGTGTGTTCTACATGTTCCTAAAAAAAGGAGTGTTTGCGAAGAGGACCTTTTGTCTTTACTCATTGTTTCTTTTAATTACAATTTTTTTTTTTTTTTTTTTTTTTTTTTTTTAGAGAATTCAGTTCAAATTCAAAATACTTTATTCCATTAAATACAATGGTTATACTTTTTACAGAGAAAGGTATTTTACAGTACATGTAAATATAAGACACCCATAAAATTAATGACAGTACATATTCATGCCTATTTGTACATATTGAAACCTGATGTCATTGGTGATTTAAGATATGTTCTTTTAATTTATTTTTGAATGTATTAGAGTTTCTGATATTTCTGATATTATTTGGTAATTTGTTCCAAATCTAAGTGTCTGCCGTGCCCCTATATCTGTGCGTGATCTTTTGATGTGTAGATATTTTACCTGTCTTGTTTGGACACAGGTTGTGTTACCTACGGTTGGAAGGGTTAATAGTTACATTTGTTTTGTACTTTTAGCCAATTTAGTTTGTTTATATGTGGGGTAATGTGGTCATACTTATTTACGTTACCAAGCGCTACTCACTCAGCAAAGTTCTCTATATTTTGGATTTTCTGAATGTGACCTTTGTTTGTTGTGCCCCGGATGTTGGAACAATAATTAATTATACTGAGAACTAGTGTTTGTATTACGGATATCCTAGTTTCAGCAGAGATCTTGTTTTTTACGTGGCTTAGGTAAATTAGTGTGTCCATTACTTTCCTATGGATGTTGTCGACCTGGTTCTCAAATGTCATGGCTGTATTC
This sequence comes from Penaeus chinensis, assembly GCF_019202785.1. NCBI lineage: Eukaryota > Metazoa > Arthropoda > Malacostraca > Decapoda > Penaeidae > Penaeus > Penaeus chinensis. The sequence continues at coordinate 1,138,859 of NC_061819.1, read as the reverse complement.
AAATGTTATGGTGGTGATTACTGGAATTTTGGCGATATTTTTGCGACTACCTATGAAGATACATTTTATCTGGGTTTATCTTGAGGCCATTTGTGTCAAAGTATCTTTTTATTAGTGTCAATGTCTCCTGGGTCTTTTTTATTAGTTCATCTAAGTTGTTTACTGAATCACTGTGGAAAAATTGTGAATCATAGGCGTATTGAACAAGAAAGCAATTTTGGGTTATGGGTGTTAAATAATTTACTATTGTAAACAGAAGTGTACCTAATATAGAACCTTGTGGAACACCGAAAGATACTATCTGTTTTGTAGATATTTCCTCGTGAATTTTGACTGATTGGCTTCTGTTACTTAGATAACTTCTGAACCAGTATGTATCGATGTTGTGATATATGAATTTACTAAGGCGGATTTCGTGGTTGACACTGTCAAAAGCCTTGGATAAATCGCACAGTATTAGTAAGTTTATTTGATTGTTGTCTATGTTCTCATTAATTTTATTTGTGATCTGCAATAATGTTGTTTCAGTAAACAACTTACTTCTGAAACCATGTTGTGCTTTGGATTGTAGGTCATTTGTCTCCAGAAATAATGTCAACTGGTCTGCTACGATTTTTTCGAGAACTTTACACAGTATAGGCAATATACTGCGATACTTATTGACTTTGTCTGTGTTTCCGGATTTGAAAACTGGTGTTCTTATGCCATGTTTCCAAAGCGATGGGAAATACCAGTGACCAGAGATGTGTTAATGATTACCGTTAGATACTAAGCTATTGCAGATAGGCTGTCTCTAATAAAGTGAAAAGCAATGTCATCTGCTCCCACGGCATTAATTTGACGCAGGTTTTTTATTGTTAGGATTACTGTTTCTATTTTTACAGGTTGTGATCTGAAAGTATTTGCTAGTGGCCTTATCCTACCTGCATTTTTCTGAGATCTGGAAGCGTTTGTTTGTTTGTATGTGAGATGTCCAATTTTTGCGTAGAAATTGTTGAATTAATTTGCACTAATACTGGTGTTTATATGATTTCTCTGACTCTTTTGGTTTGGTACGAGTGTTTTAACTGCTTAACTGAGTCTTTTTTTACAATTTGTTAATATATTTCTAAAATAATTAGCTTTGGCTTCTTGTATAAGTGATTTGACATTTCTCGTTTTTTGTTTGTAGTTTTCTGGAGTCCCATGTTGTGTCTGATGAAGAGTAATGGGCTGAGCGTCTTCTTACTCCCTACTTGCTCCGGCCGACGAGACTGTTTACGAAAAGGATTGGTTATATAGGATTAAAAAGACCAAAGCTTCAATTCCTTACACTTCCTTCTTCGTGGGACCTATTAAAATCTCCCAAGACCATTTCTGTCGTTGGATCATCTGTTTAATTCCCAATGCTCTGTTAACTATCACGGCGATCCACCTTTCTTTAGCTCCCACAGCCTGTCACAAGGTATTATTAATGGTATGGTATCAAACACAGTTCTTTGAAACGCCGTTTGTTTATTAGAGTTTGGGATGAGACCCTGCCAGTGGCCTAAGCAGTAACACTGTCCGTCCCAGCACAGGCTTGGGTGGTGTCCGTGACAGACACTGTGGTTGTGGGCGCCTCTGTGGTGGTCTCCTCCTTGCAGCCCTTGATTGTTGGGTCTTCTGTGGTGGTTGTGGGTGTTGTGGTTGTGGGTGTTGTGGTTGTGGGTTTTGTGGTTGTGGGTGTGGTTGTTGTGGGTGTGGTTGTTGTGGATGTGGTGGTTGTGGGTGTGGTGGTTGTGGGTGTGGTAGTTGTGGGTGTGGTTGTTGTGGGTGTGGTGGTTGTGGGCGTGGTAGTTGTGGATGTAGTGGTTGTGGGTGTGGTGGTTGTTGGTGTGGTTGTTGTGGGTGTGGTAGTTGTGGGTGTGGTGGTTGTGGGTGTGGTGGTTGTGGGTGTGGTGGTTGTGGGTGTGGTTGTTGTGGGAGTGGTGGTTGTGGGTGTGGTGGTTGTGGGTGTGGTTGTTGTGGGTGTGGTAGTTGTGGGAGTGGTGGTTGTGGGTGTGGTGGTTGTGGGCGTGGTAGTTGTGGATGTAGTGGTTGTGGGTGTGGTGGTTGTGGGCGTGGTGGTTGTGGGTGTGGTTGTTGTGGGAGTGGTGGTTGTGGGTGTGGTAGTTGTGGGTGTGGTGGTTGTGGGTGTGGTTGTTGTGGGAGTGGTGGTTGTGGGTGTGGTAGTTGTGGGTGTGGTAGTTGTAGGTGTGGTGGTTGTGGGTGTGGTGGTTGTGGGTGTGGTGGTTGTGGGTGTGGTAGTTGTGGGAGTGGTTGTTGTGGGTGTGGTTGTTGATGTAGTTGCAGACGTGGTTGTAGACGTGGTAGTGGGTGTCGTTGTGGTCGTACTCGTGGTTGCTGTGGGAAGCAAAGAGTCGTTTTAATTCTATGCATCGAGTGTGAAGTATTGGAAATGCTAAGAAATGGTGCATTTAGTACGTGTGAAAATCGCCTTCTGTAACCTGAAACCTTCAGAGTGGAAACGGGCAGACCTTGGTCTGAGAAGCAAGAGACCGAACTCACTTTGCTGCGTGCAGGCGCAGCCCGACGTGACCTGCGTCTCGATGACGTTCTGCGCACCGTCCACACTCTTGCAGACGAGCTTGACGCAGTTCTCGTCGATCCGGTCGAGGACGGCGCCGCCCCACTTGATCTGGCCGTTGAACAGACACTGGCTCTTGGTCTGGCGGGTGTGGGCGTGGAGGTCCTCCGCTTCGTGCTCGCTCGGGAGAGCCCTGACGGCGGTGCAGCTGCAGCCGTCGATGGGCATCAGCTGCACCGTGGGGTTCCCATCGGCGGACCACTTGCACTTGAGCTCAGTGCATTGCTCTGGCATAGACTCGATGGTCTGCAAGATGGTCTCAAAATGAACACGAAGAAAACCATTATGTGTTGTAGTCTTTCGACAACAGTTAATCCAATCCAAATGTCACACAATCTGTATTTTGCGTAGTCTTAAGGTTATAATGGAATCATAGAAAAGGCTCTCAACCGTGTAGCGGATTGACGTACCTGACCTCCCCAGTATGTGTTGCCGTTGTAGTCGCACGATCCCGCTCGAAGGTTGGCGCCTTCTGCCAGTCCTGCGCAGCAAAGGATGCGAGTGAATAACAACTGTTCATGTGGAAACACACATACACTTGAACACACATATACAACTCACACACCCATGGATAAACACACACACATATATGTATATACATGCTTCCCGATTTACCACCAGCCATCAATCGCACTTACAGTGCAGTCATTTTGCAAAGAATGATTTCATATATTGTTTCATTTTCTTTCCAATTTACTTTTTCTTGAACTTATTCGTTCTCTTTCGCTCTTAATGTACATACATATATATTACCACAGCGTTCGGCATCATAATACACATATCCTCCAAACGTCCCTATGGATCTGAAAGTAATTTTTCGCATCAATGTATCTTGCGATTGCATTATAATCCGCACCTGCGAAGGCGAGGCAAGAGAGGGCAAGGCAGACCCAAGAAGCGATGTGAGCAACCATGACGGTGGATGGCGAATGACTGGCGCTCACTCACTTCGCGGGCGCCTTATATACGCCAGCCTCACCTGCGTCGGTAAAGAGGAACCTTTGTGAATCCGTAAACAGCTGTTTTGTGCGTTTGTGTAGATGAATGTACATCCTACTAATTATTTACAAATTTTCATGAAAATGATACAGGCTTCTTAGTTATACATGACAAAACATACATATAAATGTACGACTATTTCTGTGTAGACAATCATCGTATATAAACGCATTATATATATATATATATATATATATATATATATATATATATATACATATATATGTGTGTGTGTATTCATATTGTGTATGTGTGTGTACTGTACATACGTACAAACACACACATACGCATATATATATATATATATATATATATATACATATATATACATACATGTATACATATCTATACATACATGTATACATATCTATCTGTGCACCCACAAACACACACACACACACGCATACACATATATATGCAGGCACACACCCACATATATACCCATAATATGAAAGGAGATGTAAAAATTATCATGAAAATTATATTAACAAGAATGTTAATGTTGTTTATGAAGAGGTTTTAGTAATAACAAAGTTAAAGATGAGACAATATATATCCAAGTAGTCAGCATGCAAGCAACGGCAGTGTTGCAATTTTCTCCTTTATCCCCCTCCGGACCATCGCCGTTGCAGAATATCTTTGTCAATATTAATTTCCGAGTCATATAAAGAAAAGAACGTGGCCAGAACCCATTTACTTATTATGATGATTATAATACTTATCAAACCATAATGTTTGTTAGTGATGATGATAACAATAACGTTCAGGCAGTTTGCAGCTCAGCAATGTCAAAGTTGCGATCTGTCTCTTTCGTCACTCCGCTGAGCCATTGCATCTAAAAATATTGTTGCAAAAAGCGAAACTGAATTACGAGCCACGCCAAAAAAGCCTTTGATGGAAACAATCCATTTACTTGCGTGTTTTCCAACCTGTCGCGCTATGAATGAACGACACTTAGCAGACACGTAAAGTGAATTAGAAAAACCGATAGATAGATTACTAAATAGATAGAATGATAATAATGATAACAATAACAATAACCTTACTGGATGAATGCAATACATTGAGTCAAGCACACTCTGTTAAGGAGACAACGTTTCGAATACGTAGATAATTTGCAAACAAATGCATGACTAGATAATTCCATATTTTATAGTATACTATATAACACACACTATAACGTATGTAGCATTCAACTTAAGTACACGCAGAATTTTAAAGTATATAATCAAGAATTATATATTAATTAATCACACACGTTCGTTCAGAACTAATGTACGTACGTCCGTGAATGAGTCCCTTCCAAGGAAACCCCGAATTCAAGTTTAACTGGGAGAAGAAAGGCTTCCTAACTAAGGATCTTTAATGAAACGGCAAATAACAGTTTTCTCCTTGGTTAATGGATCTATGGGGGAGTATTAAGATTTATCGTTCATTCTTTTTGCTGCAAAGGAAATACTGTACTGACAGATGTTCAACCTCCTTACTTTATCGTGATTATTCTAAATGAGAATCACAAGTAATATAGGCTTTTCAAGAGTGATATATATATATATATATATATATATATATATGTGTGTGTGTGTGTGTGTCTGTGTATGTTTGTGTATGTGTGTGTGTGTGTTTACAACACACACACATATATACTGTATATTTGCATATATATACATACACATATATATGAATTCTAGCTGAAACCACGGATGTATCAGAAGTCTTTTTTTTCCCTTTCCTTCTTGTTTTGCAGGTGTTTAGAATTGAGTATTTGCCAAAAATATCTGTGATAAATTTGAATACTGGGATAAAAACAAAAATTCTTTTCCTTTAGTTACGGGCCTTTTTTAAAGGGTTTCCAGATGGCGAATATTCGTAAAGAATATTTGTGATTGAATGGAATGACAAATCAGCACATCTATTTTCGTGTGTGTGTTTTTAAATTTTCCTAAAAAAGGAAATTTTTGGGCGAAAAGGACCTTTTTTCTTTTATTGTTTTTTTAAATTTACAATTTTTTTTTTTTGGGAAAAGATCGGGAAAAAGAGTAATGGGCTGAGGTTTCCCTTTACTCCCTACGTCCACCCGGGATTTTTTTTTCGAAAAGGATTTGTTGTAAAGGAAAAAAAGCCCAAAGCTTCTTTCCCTTTACCTTTTCCGGGGAGCTATTAAAATTCCCAAGACCTTTTTTTTGGGATAATCTGTTTTTAATTTCCCCAAATTGCTTTGTTTAACTACCAGGGACCCAAAATTTTTTAGCCCCCACGTTGTCAAAGGGGTTATTTTTAAATTGGTTTGGGTATCAAACACATTTTCTTTGAAATGCCGTTTGTTTTTTAGAGTTTGGGATGGACCCTGCCAGTGGCCAAAGCAGTAACACGTCCGTCCCAGCAAGGCTTGGGGGGGTGTCCGTGACAAAAAAGGGGGGGGGGGGGGGGGGGGGGGGGGGGGGGGGGGGGGGGGGGGGGGGGGGGGGGGGGGGGGGGGGGGGGGGGGGGGGGGGGGGGGGGGGGGGGGGGGGGGGGGGGGGGGGGGGTGGTTTTTGGGGGTTTTGTGGGGTTGTGGGTGGGGGTTTTTTGGGTTTGGTTGTTGGGTTTTGTGGGGGGGTTTTGGGGTGGGGGTTTTGGGGGGGGGGTTTATGTGGGGGTTGTGGGGTGGGGTTGTGGGTGTTTTTGGTCGTGGGTTTTTGGGGTTGTGGGTGTGGTTGGGTTTTGGGTGTGGTGGGTTGGTGGGTTTTGGGTGGGTTTTGGAAATTGTGGGGAGTGGTTTGGGTTGGTGTTTGGGGGTTGTGGTTTGGGTTGGGGGTTGGGGTGGTGGTTGTGGGGGGGTTTTTGGGTTTAAATTGTGGGGGTTTGGGTTTGGGGGGGGGTTGTTGATTGTTGCAGGGGGTTGTTAGACGTGGTTGGGGGTCGTTTTTGGTCGTACCCCGTGGTTTTTGTGGGGAAACAAAGAGTCGTTTTAATTTTATTCATCGAGTTTTTGAAGTATTGGAAATGCTTTAAAAAATGGGGCATTTAGTACGTGTGAAAAACGCCTTCCCGTAACCTGAAACCTTCAGAGGGGGAAAAAGGGCAGACCCTTTGGGCTGAGAAGCAAGGGGGGACCGAAATCACTTTGCTGGTGCAGGGCAGCCCGACGTGACCTTTCGTCTCGAGAAGTTCTGGGCCCGTTTCCCCACTCTTGCAGACGAAACTTGACGCAGTTCTCGTCGATCCCGGGCGGGACGGCGCCGCCCCACTTGATCTGGCCGTTGAACAGACACTGGCTCTTGGTCTGGCGGGTGTGGGCATGGAGGTCCTCCGCTTCGTGCTCGCTCGGGAGAGCCCTGACGGCGGTGCAGCTGCAGCCGTCGATGGGCATCAGCTGCACCGTGGGGTTCCCATCGGCGGACCACTTGCACTTGAGCTCAGTGCATTGCTCTGGCATAGACTCGATGGTCTGCAAGATGGTGGCAAAATGAACACGAAGAAAACCATTATGTGTTGTAGTCTTTCGACAACAGTTAATCCAATCCAAATGTCACACAATCTGTATTTTGCGTAGTCTTAAGGTTATAATGGAATCATAGAAAAGGCTCTCAACCGTGTAGCGGATTGACGTACCTGACCTCCCCAGTATGTGTTGCCGTTGTAGTCGCACGATCCCGCTCGAAGGTTGGCGCCTTCTGCCAGTCCTGCGCAGCAAAGGATGCGAGTGAATAACAACTGTTCATGTGGAAACACACATACACTTGAACACACATATACAACTCACACACCCATGGATAAACACACACACATATATGTATATACATGCTTCCCGATTTACCACCAGCCATCAATCGCACTTACAGTGCAGTCATTTTGCAAAGAATGATTTCATATATTGTTTCATTTTCTTTCCAATTTACTTTTTCTTGAACTTATTCGTTCTCTTTCGCTCTTAATGTACATACATATATATTACCACAGCGTTCGGCATCATAATACACATATCCTCCAAACGTCCCTATGGATCTGAAAGTAATTTTTCGCATCAATGTATCTTGCGATTGCAATATAATCCGCACCTGCGAAGGCGAGGCAAGAGAGGGCAAGGCAGACCCAAGAAGCGATGTGAGCAACCATGACGGTGGATGGCGAATGACTGGCGCTCACTCACTTCGCGGGCGCCTTATATACGCCAGCCTCACCTGCGTCGGTAAAGAGGAACCTTTGTGAATCCGTAAACAGCTGTTTTGTGCGTTTGTGTAGATGAATGTACATCCTACTAATTATTTACAAATTTTCATGAAAATGATACAGGCTTCTTAGTTATACATGACAAAACATACATATAAATGTACGACTATTTCTGTGTAGACAATCATCGTATATAAACGCATTATATATATATATATATATATATATATATATATATATATATATATATATATATACACATATATATGTGTGTGTGTATTCATATTGTGTATGTGTGTGTACTGTACATACGTACAAACACACACATACGCATATATATATATATATATATATATATATATATATATATATATATACATACATGTATACATATCTATACATACATGTATACATATCTATCTGTGCACCCACAAACACACACACACACACGCATACACATATATATGCAGGCACACACCCACATATATACCCATAATATGAAAGGAGATGTAAAAATTATCATGAAAATTATATTAACAAGAATGTTAATGTTGTTTATGAAGAGGTTTTAGTAATAACAAAGTTAAAGATGAGACAATATATATCCAAGTAGTCAGCATGCAAGCAACGGCAGTGTTGCAATTTTCTCCTTTATCCCCCTCCGGACCATCGCCGTTGCAGAATATCTTTGTCAATATTAATTTCCGAGTCATATAAAGAAAAGAACGTGGCCAGAACCCATTTACTTATTATGATGATTATAATACTTATCAAACCATAATGTTTGTTAGTGATGATGATAACAATAACGTTCAGGCAGTTTGCAGCTCAGCAATGTCAAAGTTGCGATCTGTCTCTTTCGTCACTCCGCTGAGCCATTGCATCTAAAAATATTGTTGCAAAAAGCGAAACTGAATTACGAGCCACGCCAAAAAAGCCTTTGATGGAAACAATCCATTTACTTGCGTGTTTTCCAACCTGTCGCGCTATGAAGGAACGACACTTAGCAGACACGTAAAGTGAATTAGAAAAACCGATAGATAGATTACTAAATAGATAGAATGATAATAATGATAACAATAACAATAACCTTACTGGATGAATGCAATACATTGAGTCAAGCACACTCTGTTAAGGAGACAACGTTTCGAATACGTAGATAATTTGCAAACAAATGCATGACTAGATAATTCCATATTTTATAGTATACTATATAACACACACTATAACGTATGTAGCATTCAACTTAAGTACACGCAGAATTTTAAAGTATATAATCAAGAATTATATATTAATTAATCACACACGTTCGTTCAGAACTAATGTACGTACGTCCGTGAATGAGTCCCTTCCAAGGAAACCCCGAATTCAAGTTTAACTGGGAAAAGAAAGGCTTCCTAACTAAGGATCTTTAATGAAACGGCAAATAACAGTTTTCTCCTTGGTTAATGGATCTATGGGGGAGTATTAAGATTTATCGTTCATTCTTTTTGCTGCAAAGGAAATACTGTACTGACAGATGTTCAACCTCCTTACTTTATCGTGATTATTCTAAATGAGAATCACAAGTAATATAGGCTTTTCAAGAGTGATATATATATATATTATATATGTGTGTGTGTGTGTGTGTGGTTGTGGGTGTGGTGGTTGTGGGTGTGGTGGTTGTGGGTGTGGTGGTTGTGGGTGTGGTGGTTGTGGGTGTGGTGGTTGTGGGTGTGGTGGTTGTGGGTGTGGTGGTTGTGGGTGTGGTGGTTGTGGGTGTGGTGGTTGTGGGTGTGGTGGTTGTGGGTGTGGTGGTTGTGGGTGTGGTGGTTGTGGGTGTGGTGGTTGTGGGTGTGGTGGTTGTGGGTGTGGTGGTTGTGGGTGTGGTGGTTGTGGGTGTGGTGGTTGTGGGTGTGGTGGTTGTGGGTGTGGTGGTTGTGGGTGTGGTGGTTGTGGGTGTGGTGGTTGTGGGTGTGGTGGTTGTGGGTGTGGTGGTTGTGGGTGTGGTGGTTGTGGGTGTGGTGGTTGTGGGTGTGGTGGTTGTGGGTGTGGTGGTTGTGGGTGTGGTGGTTGTGGGTGTGGTGGTTGTGGGTGTGGTGGTTGTGGGTGTGGTGGTTGTGGGTGTGGTGGTTGTGGGTGTGGTGGTTGTGGGTGTGGTGGTTGTGGGTGTGGTGGTTGTGGGTGTGGTGGTTGTGGGTGTGGTGGTTGTGGGTGTGGTGGTTGTGGGTGTGGTGGTTGTGGGTGTGGTGGTTGTGGGTGTGGTGGTTGTGGGTGTGGTGGTTGTGGGTGTGGTGGTTGTGGGTGTGGTGGTTGTGGGTGTGGTGGTTGTGGGTGTGGTGGTTGTGGGTGTGGTGGTTGTGGGTGTGGTGGTTGTGGGTGTGGTGGTTGTGGGTGTGGTGGTTGTGGGTGTGGTGGTTGTGGGTGTGGTGGTTGTGGGTGTGGTGGTTGTGGGTGTGGTGGTTGTGGGTGTGGTGGTTGTGGGTGTGGTGGTTGTGGGTGTGGTGGTTGTGGGTGTGGTGGTTGTGGGTGTGGTGGTTGTGGGTGTGGTGGTTGTGGGTGTGGTGGTTGTGGGTGTGGTGGTTGTGGGTGTGGTGGTTGTGGGTGTGGTGGTTGTGGGTGTGGTGGTTGTGGGTGTGGTGGTTGTGGGTGTGGTGGTTGTGGGTGTGGTGGTTGTGGGTGTGGTGGTTGTGGGTGTGGTGGTTGTGGGTGTGGTGGTTGTGGGTGTGGTGGTTGTGGGTGTGGTGGTTGTGGGTGTGGTGGTTGTGGGTGTGGTGGTCGTGGGTGTGGTGGTCGTGGGTGTGGTGGTTGTGGGTGTGGTGGTTGTGGGTGTGGTGGTTGTGGGTGTGGTGGTTGTGGGTGTGGGGGTTGGGGGTGGGGTTTGTGGGGTTGGTTTTTGGGGGGGGGTTTGGGGGTGTGGTTTGGGGGTTGGGGTGGTTTGGGGGGTTTTGGGGGTTGGGGGTGGGGTGGTTGTGGGGTGTATTTACAGTTTGGATGTGTTTTTTGTATGTGTATTTTTGATGTTGCAGATGTGATTAGACGTGGTAGAGGGTGTCGTTGTGGTCGTACTCGTGGTTGCTGTGGGAAGCAAAGAGTCGTTTTAAGGTCTATGCATCGAGTTTGAAGTATTGGAAATGCTAAGAAATAGTGCATTTAGTACGTGTGAAAATCGCCTTCTGTAACCTGAAACCTTCAGAGTGGAAACGGGCAGACCTTGGTCTGAGAAGCAAGAGACCGAACTCACTTTGCTGCGTGCAGGTGCAGCCCGACGTGACCTGCGTCTCGACGAAGTTCTGCGCGCCGTCCACACTCTTGCAGACGAGCTTGACGCAGTTCTCGTCGATCCGGTCGAGGACGGCGCCGCCCCACTTGATCTGGCCGTTGAACAGACACTGGCTCTTGGTCTGGCGGGTGTGGGCGTGGAGGTCCTCCGCTTCGTGCTCGTTTGGGAGAGCCCTGGCGGCGGTGCAGCTGCAGCCGTCGATGGGCATCAGCTGCACCGTGGGGTTCCCATCGGCGGACCACTTGCACTTAGGCTCAGTGCATTGCTCCGGCAGTGACTCGATGGTCTGCAAGATGGTGACAAATTGAACACGAGGATTGATTATTAAAAATGATCTGCCGCGTCACCAGCTAAGGTCGTTAGCGGCGACTGAGGACCATTATATGTCCTTCGACCCCAGTTAATCCCATCCAGGAGTTGGCACATAATCTACCTTTTGCGTAGTTTCAAAGTTATAACTGAATCATAGAAAAATGCTCTCAACCGTGTAGCGGACTGATCTACCAGACATCTCCAGTATGTGTTGCCGTTGTTGTCGCTCTAAGGTTAGCACCTTTTGCCAGTCCTGCGCAGCAAAAGATGCAGGTGAATAGACAAATGATCTCAAGTTGTTGTTTAATTTCCCTAAAGGTGAGCCCTGAGAGTGATCAGGCATTGCCCATTTGTTTTTCTTGAACCGATTCGCTCTCCTTAACTATCACTTGCTTCTTCTTTATTTAATGCTTGTTTTAAGGATTCTTAGATGCCTAAGGTTCGTAAAGAGTATGTGTGATTAAATGGAATGACAAACCAACACATGTGTTTCGTGT
>NC_061819.1:1117029-1119529 GCF_019202785.1 Penaeus chinensis | reverse complement strand
ACCAAGGTCTGCCCGTTTCCACTCTGAAGGTTTCAGGTTACAGAAGGCGATTTTCACACGTACTAAATGCACCATTTCTTAGCATTTCCAATACTTCACACTCGATGCATAGAATTAAAACGACTCTTTGCTTCCCACAGCAACCACGAGTACGACCACAACGACACCCACTACCACGTCTACAACCACGTCTGCAACTACATCAACAACCACACCCACAACAACCACTCCCACAACTACCACACCCACAACCACCACTCCCACAACCACCACACCCACAACAACCACACCCACAACAACCACACCCACAACAACCACTCCCACAACTACCACACCCACAACCACCACACCCACAACCACCACCCCCACAACAACCACACCCACAACCACCACACCTACAACCACCACGTCTACAACAACCACACCCACAACAACCACGCCTACAACAACCACACCCACAACCACCACGCCTACAACCACCACGCCTACAACAACCACACCCACAACCACCACACCCACAACCACCACACCCACAACAACCACACCCACAACCACCACGCCCACAACCACCACTCCCACAACCACCACACCCACGACCACCACACCCACAACCACCACACCCACAACCACCACTCCCACGACCACCACACCCACAACAACCACACCCACAACCACAACACCCACGACCACCACACCCACAACCACCACACCCACAACCACTACACCCACAACAACCACACCCACAACCACCACACCCACAACAACCACACCCACAACCACCACGCCCACAACCACCACTCCCACAACCACCACACCCACGACTACCACACCCACAACCAACACACCCACAACCACCACACCCACAACCACAACACCCACGACCACCACACCCACAACCACCACAGAAGACCCAACAATCAAGGGCTGCAAGGAGGAGACCACCACAGAGGCGCCCACAACCACAGTGTCTGTCACGGACACCACCCAAGCCTGTGCTGGGACGGACAGTGTTACTGCTTAGGCCACTGGCAGGGTCTCATCCCAAACTCTAATAAACAAACGGCATTTCAAAGAACTGTGTTTGATACCATACCATTAATAATACCTTGTGACAGGCTGTGGGAGCTAAAGAAAGGTGGATCGCCATGGTAGTTAACAGAGCATTTGAAATCAAGCAGATGATCCAAAGACAGAAATGGTCTTTGGAGATGCGAGTGGGCACCACGAACAAGGAAGTGTAAGGAACTGAAGCTTTGGTCTGTTTAATCCTATACAAGTAATACTTTTCGTAAACATTCTCGTCGAATAAAACACGTAGGGAGCAGGAGGAAAACGTTCGGGTCATTACACTGTTACAAATCCATGTCTAGAAACAGGCAGTTAAAATAAACAGTAAGCAAAAGGAAAAAAAAAGTATTTTCGCTAACATGTTGGTCTCGGCATTCCATTTTATTTCAATTTTATTTCACCAACATTCGCCATCAAAAAAACTTTAAAACAAGCAGTAACTGAAAGAAAGATTTATCTCTAAAAATTGAAACGGCCGGAAAATGAATAAAGAGACCTCCAATACACCCATGGTTTCACCATATATATATATATATATATATATATATATATAGATAGATAGATAGATAGATATAATTAGATAGATATATAGATAGATATAATTAGATAGATAGATAGATAGATAGATCGATCGATATATATATATATACATATATATTGTTTATGTTTCTTATTTAGAAATATCACTTGAAGATAATGAGGTTGAACACTGTTATTGCAGCATTTCCTTTACAGCAAACAAAATAGATGATAAAATCTAAGAAACCCTGTGGATTCATTAACCAAGAAGACGAAAAAGAAGAAGAAAAAGAAGAAAAGAAGAAATACTTGGCGTTTCTTGAAAGATCATTAGTAAGGCAGCCTTCCTTCAACCAATTCAACTTGAGCTCGTGATTTTCTAGGAGATTTATTTATACGTATATATATGTATATATATATATATATATATATATATATATATATATATATATATATATATATATACATACACACACACACACACACACACACACACACACACACACACACACACACACACACACACACACACACATATATATATAATAGGTCTGAACGCGCGTACTTGGTTAAGAAGGGATGTAATTTGCGGTTATATACATTAAAGGTTTGCGTATACGTTATAGTTTCTGTTATATAGTACGCTATAGAGAACAGAATTGTGTGGTCACGCATTTGTCTGCCAATCATGTGCGTATTACAAACTTTATGTGTCTCCTTAACACTGTGTGCTTTTCTCAATGTACTATATCCACTCATTAGGCTCTGTGAATGAATAGATGCTAATATAAACACTTGCATGAGTTATCATTATTGTTATTATTATTATAATCATTATTATCATCATTCTGTTAATTTATTCATCTACTTATACATCTCGTCATTTATTAATCTATTTACTTTTCTTTTTTGT
>NC_061819.1:1109529-1112029 GCF_019202785.1 Penaeus chinensis | reverse complement strand
AATGCAAGAAAAGGAAAGAAAAGAGAAGACAAAACGAACGAAGAAGTCCACTGTATTGTATAAGAAAAGTATTAGAATCAAGGCAAAGTATTCTTATCATATTGAAAGAAAATCAATATGAAAAATGGGAAAAAGGAGGCAGAAGGAACACGGGAAAGAAAGCGTGTCCACTTCTCACAATCTCTTACAACACTCATCTGGACTAACTTTCTAAGGGGATATTAGCATACAGGATATATAATGGTCTAAGGTATAATTCAAGCCTTGTTTGTATGGGCAAATAGAGATAATTTGACACGGGCTGGTATTTAGAAATTAGAGGCTCAATTTACAGCTCCCACAAGCCCGTAAGAAGTAAAACTTAAGGGATGATCTTGGAGGGTAAGGTAGCACCTCTTCCCGGAAGGTTTTTTTTCCTATACCGATAAATGTACTTTTACATATTCTGTGTAAGGCAAGCAAGAATACCAGTCGCTTGCTGCCATGATACAGGATTATCAAGCGTTTTATGAGGGGAATCAAGGAGGAGAAAATAAATGTTTATTTTTTTTTATTAATTTACTTATTTACGTATTAGTATCGCTCATTACCATATTAGTATACATTTGTGTGTGTGTATATACACACATATATATATATATATATATATATATATATATATATATATATATGTATATATATATATATTATTTTTTTCTTTTTTACGATATATCACTTTATCGACGTATACCCATGTTGCTTAATTGAGCACATTCGTCCAAATTCTTCCTGACAAGAGAGTCATTTAAACCCCAACGAACGTCTAACATAGCGAGGAAGCAACATTTTAAGCAGGCGTGAGGTGCGGATCAATCTCCCAGCTGTCGGTGTGGTGACAAGCAAAACGGGCCTGGTTTCTCGAAAGTTTCCTTGCACTGACAAACGCTTCACTTCCTTCCCAAACGCCCTGTGCATGGGAGATGAGGTTTCTTTTCTTCCCACTGCAGTTTCTTATATTTTTGTCTCATATTCTCTTCTGTTGTGAAATCGTCTTGATTGGTGTATTCAAGGTCCGAAGCGTGTGTTTCGTGTAGGGTCCGGCAAGTAGCTTCGCTAAAGGGTTCGCTGTTTTTGAGAAGACATTTTCCTTATTTTGGCATCATTTATTGAGGTTTAATCCTTGTCTTAATGCTTATGCAGAGCCTCTATCCACCAATGTTATTTCACTTAAGAAGCATAAATACTAAGACTACTAAAAGCTTGAATAAATGAGTAATTAGGAAATGTGAAATACGATATATATATTTTTTTTTTCCTAGAATAAAGTTAAACTTGGATAAACCACTTTACAGTATATTCATACTAAAAGGCTTGAATAGGAATAATCATCCTCAGACGAGGATATCCTGTATCGTTTCTGAAAAAGAGATATTTCCTTCTTTGGCTCGACTGCAGCATAATCTTCAAAGTGATAGAGTCAGGCACTCTCCTGTCTCCTTGATGGACTATTTTACTATCACTCGTAACTCGTCTTGATAGCGGTTTTAGCAGTTAGACCTCTCGTTAATTCGTTTAATGAATCCTACCTCAGAATAACGAAATGGGCGGATCCTATTCGTAAGTTCCTATTGACTTAAGGACTGTATATGACAAGACATTTCGTGAAGCAATGTGTCTGGTGATGTCATTTGCATGTTTTCACTTCCTGCTTTTCTAATTCAATATGTATATATATATATATATATATATATATATATATATATATATATATATATATATATATATACACGCACACACGCGCACGCGTGCGCACACACATACAAACACACACACACACACACACACACACACACACATACACACACACACATATATATACATATCCATTCTATCATATTAGCCCAAGTGTTTCATACTGATGCATGGTGTTTGCTGTGATAGCCCTAGAAAAAAACTGTTTGAAAAGGAATGAAGGAATTCGATAATGCAATACAGTATACCAAATTAATGATTCAGAAAAAACAAACACTCTTTTACGAGGATGCTGTTACATAGAGGAATATTCATTACATTTGTTCCTTGATGTTTGTTCCTTGGCATTTCCCTATGGAATATCTTATTATGATTATGATAATGGTAATTGTGATAATAATAGTGATGATAATGATGATAATGATAATAATAGTGATAATGTTAGTGATAACAATAATACTAATGATAACAATAATAATAATGACAATAATAATACCGATAATAATAATGATAATAATAATATTTACGATAATGATAATAGTAATAATGATGATAATTGCAATATAGGCAATGATAATTATGACAGTTATAATGCCAATGATAATGATGATGATGATGATGATAGTAATAATAAAGATAACAAAAATAATGTTAATGATGATAATGATAATAATGATAATAATAATAATAATAATAATAATAATAATAATAATAATAATAATAATAATAATAATAATAACAATAACAGTAATAACAATAATAAAGATAT
>NC_061819.1:1094529-1099529 GCF_019202785.1 Penaeus chinensis | reverse complement strand
CCTCTCTCACCTTCCCTCCTTCCCTTCCTCCTCTGCCCCCCACCCCCTCTGTCTGTCTGTCTGTTTCTCTCTCTCTCTCTCTCTCTCTCTCTCTCTCTCTCTCTCTCTCTCTCTCTCTCTCTCTCTCTCTCTCTCTCTCCTCTCTCTTTCTCTCCCTCTCTTTCCTCGTATGTGTTCCCACCTTCCATCTCACTGTGCCAATGTTGCAACAAGGATCTCTGTCAATTGCCTAAACTGTGTCACAAAAACCCATCTCAAGCCACAGTCGCTTCGCTGAGTCCAGTTCTGTGTTGATGTCGATTTTTTCCGAAGAATTCTCGAAGTGACTTTTTTTTGTTTGTTTGTTATGCTTCTCTCTTTCCGAGGCGAGTAAGGTAATTCCATTGTCGATTTGCGTAAATTCAAGAGGGGTAAAAAGTCTGTTGAGGCAAGCATATACTTTTTTGAATATGAGGAAACAGACATTCAAGGTGAGTAAAAGAGCTTTGGAGATGGGTACATCACAGGGCGAATTAAGTGGATATTCTTAGGCGAGTAAATGAAGGAAACTAAATAACTAAGTCAAGTTTGTAAATGTGGGTTTCGAAGTGTGCAAATTCATTCTCGAGACGAAGGATTAAATTCCCAAGAGAAATCTAGTAAAATAGTCCTCACTTAGTCTTAACTTCCTCCTTCCTATTTAGTAATCATTAACATCTCTTCCTCTTATTCGCATCTCCTTCCTTCCTTCTTAATCATTATCATCTCTCTCCTTTTTTCTTAATATCAATTACCATCTCTCCCTCTTTAATCTCTCTTACTCTTAACTTCCTCCTACATTCTTAATGGTCATTCCTCCCTCCTCCCCTTCATTCTTATTGGTCATTTCTCCCTCCTCCCTTTATTCTTAAT
Organism: Penaeus chinensis; assembly: GCF_019202785.1. Taxonomy (NCBI): domain Eukaryota; kingdom Metazoa; phylum Arthropoda; class Malacostraca; order Decapoda; family Penaeidae; genus Penaeus; species Penaeus chinensis. The sequence continues at coordinate 1,098,638 of NC_061819.1, read as the reverse complement.
GGTCATTACCATCTCTCCCTCTTTAATCACTAGCGTAATGAAAGTCATTTCTCTTCTTTCATGTTGCATGTTCGTGTGATGTAGGGCGTGGCTGTGGGAGAGGCGGTGCCGTTTGGAAAGGAGAGAGGAGAAGGAAGGAGAGATAATGAGAGAGAGAGAGGGGAGAGGGGGCAAGAGAGAGAGATGAGGAGAGGGATGGAGGGAGGGACAGGGGAGAGGGGAGAGGGAGTGAGAGAGAGAGAGAGAGAGAGAGAGAGAGAGAGAGAGAGAGAGAGAGAGAGAGAGAGAGAGAGAGAGAGAGAGAGAGAGAGAGAGAGAGAGAGAGACTCTAATTGCTAAATGTATATAAAAAATGACAAAGGAGGCAGGAAGTAGATAAAATGAGATAAAAAACTAGATAGTAAGATATGTAGCTAGACATGCACACACACACACACACACACACACACACACACACACACACACACACACACACACACACACACACACACACACACACACACACACACAGCCACGCACATACACATGCATACACTCATAAAGTGACCGGTTGACTAACTGACAGACATTATATACATAAATATATAGATGGAGAAAGATGGAGGCTGAGAAATTGCACAATGGTTATTTGTTTTATTACATAATACCTTTAACTGCTAGCGTTAACTAGCACTATACTAAGCGGCCACTTTGCTTCGATTAGTCTCCCTCCCGCTCACTCCTTACCCCCTCCCTCTCCCTCTCCCCCTACCCCTTCATCCCCTCTCCCTCCCCCACCCTCCCTTCTCCCTCCAAGTCTCTCCCCCACCCTCCCTCTCTCTCCCCCCACCCTGATCCCTATACCCCTTCATCCCCTCGCCCCTCCCCATCCCTCCCTCACCCTCTCCTCTCTCTCCCCCCCCCCTCAGTGTCTGTTACCAGATGAATAAATCACATAAAATCACCAACCATTTTTCTTGTTCTATTATTATTATTTTTCTGAAACCCCGAACGGACTCATTAAAGACGTCGTTGGTGCTTCGGTGCTGCCATCTGTTGGGCCGCCGCTCGTTCTTATGCATATGGAGCGGCCGGGACACTTCAGTATCGCGTCGAGACTGAAAGGGGAGAGATGCGGCGCTGGTTAGATGTGGGGATTTCAAGGGATTTGGCTTAGGTGTTGATGAGATTTAGGGATTTTAAAGGGGTTTGGATTAGATGTTGATTATACTTAGGGATTTTAAAGGATTTGTATTTGATGGTGATTACATTTAGGAATTTTAAAGGGATTTAGATTAGATGCTGATCATATTTAGGGATTTTAAAGGATCGGGATGAGATGTTGATTAGATTTAGGGATTTTAAAGGGATCTGGATTAAGTGTGGGACTCTAAAGGATTTATATTAGAATCTTATCTAATATTTTATAGGGATTTTGAATAGAAGTTTATTAGATTTTGGAATTTTAAAAGATTTTTATATTAGACAGTGATCAGATGTGTGGAAAGATTTAGATATATTGATTAGATGTTTGAATGTTTAAGGACATGGATTAGACTTTGATAAGATGTGGAGATTTGGGGGATTTACATTAGATGTAGAGGTCATAAAGGAGCCGGATTAAATGTAGATTGGATGTGGGGATTTTAAAAGGGTTTGGATTACATACAGTTTAGATAATTATGGATAAGCATACTGTTTATAGCTGGAATTGTATAACAGAGGATCTATGGATCATTCTTCATAGCTAAAAATATATGAGAAAGTATAAAAAAATATAAGTATATGCTCGAAAAGTGTATGAGAAAAAAGGTATATAAAAGTATATAAAAATTATATACTCTAAGATTATATAGTGTCTATCCTATGGTATGATGTGAAGGTCTTCTATAATGATAGGAAGATATAGAGAACATGGATATACGAGGGAAGGCTTGCAGACGATGCTGGCAGTTAATTTAAAGCATTAAATCTAGGAATACGAGGATGTCAACTTGATTACGAAAGGTTGTGAATGGGTAATGATATATTGCTTGTTTCTGTTAACCGTTCCACTTTCTATTTGTCTTATCTATTTGTCGGTGTGTATGTATGTATGTATGTATGTATGCATGTATGTATATATGTATGTGTACATGTGTGCATGCATGGATATGTGTATGAATGAATGTATGTATATATGAATGTATGTGCGCATAAATGTATGCATAAATGATTGAATGTATGCGTGTATGTCTGTGTATGTATGTACTTATATACGTATGTGTGTACTGATGAGTAAAGGAATGGATGAATGTATGTATGAATGTATGCATGAATGTACGAATGAATGTATGTAAGTTTGTATGTATGTATGTATGTATGTATGTATGTATATAACAATGTATGTATGCATGCATGAGTGTGTGTATGCATGAATATATGCATGCATGTGTGTAATGTTAATATGTATCCACGTCTGCATGCATGTATGTATATACACATGGAATGATAAGGAACTTAACAATTTTGGAGATAATAGGCCTTTGGACGGAGATACAAAGGCACTTATTAAATGAAACCGCAGCGCTGATTTAACGCAATTTGAAGATCTGTTGAACACAAAAAATGGTAGAACCAGCGTAGCACTGGGACACTGAAGAGTTACGGCATAAAGACTGGAAGACTAATAATTCCCATGAAAAGAGAGACAGGGAGGAGATAGAGATAATTTAAGTTCCAAGACTGAGAACGTCGTGAAAACCCATATCTGCTTTTATTGCAATCCCCCTAGACAAGAGAGAGAGAGAGAGAGAGAGAGAGAGAGAGAGAGAGAGAGAGAGAGAGAGAGAGAGAGAGAGAGAGAGAGAGAGAGGAGAGAGAGAGAGAGAGAGAGAGAGAGAGAGAGGGAGAGAGAGAGAAAAAAAGAGAGAGAGAGAAAGAGAGAGAGAGAGAGAGAGAGAGAGAGAGAGAGAGAGAGAAAGAGAAAGAGAAAGAGAAAGAGAGAGAGAGAGAGAGAGAGAGAGAGAGAGAGAGAGAGAGAGAGAGAGAGAGAGAGAGAGAGAGAGAGAGAGAGAGAGAGAGAGAGAGAGAGAGAAAGAGAAAGAGAAAGAGAGAGAGAGAGAGAGAGAGAGAGAGAGAGAGAGAGAGAGAGAGAGAGAGAGCGAGAGACAGACAGACAGACGGACAAATAGACCGAGAGACAGAGGCCAGACATATAGACAGACAGAGAGAAAGCTACAGGCAGAGAGAGACAGAAAGACGAGATGAGTTTAGACAAACAGACAGACTGACTGCAAAGCCCTTGGACTCTGCAGCTTGTCCGGAGTTCATATGCGATGCAAAGAGGTCCAGCAGAGGGTTCTATGGTCGATGGAACTAATCCGATTACAGGAAAGGGTTAGTCGGTCTCTATTTGTTCCAGGACTGTTCCAAGGATGTTCAAGAGCTCTTCTAGTGTTGCTCCAAGGCTGTACAAGGCAGTTTGTTGATCTTTGTTGTTCTAAGGCTATGTTGTTATAGAGATATTCTGGTTGTTTAGGGTTGTTCTAGAGCTGTACAAGGTCTGTTCTACGCTGTTCTAAGGTTGTTCTAGGGGAGTTCTAGTGTTGATCTGGGAGGTGCACAAGAGCTGTTCCAAATTGTTCCAGAGCTCTTCTAGAATTGTTCAAGAGCTATAAGTGGACTGTCTCTCCCAGCGTCCCCAGAGGTGTCTGAGAATAAGCTCTGTAGTATTCTCCACTTAATGAATACGTGTGGGATGGTTATGCCGGTTTTAATTAATATCTAGAATTTTGTTTAAATGAAAAAGGACGGCAGAATGAAATGTAAATTGGTGTTGAGGGAAGATGGAACAGTTTCTCTATTTTACGAAGTTCTCAGTTCAAGGTTAAGTTTATTCCACCTGGGCCTAACATTTGAATATGTTATATAGCTCTTATGTTATTTAGCTTTTGGGAATTTTACGTTCGTTTGAAAACTACAAAGGTTAGAATGGATGGAATTTCTTCTTATTGTTCTTATTTCAGTGAATGTATGAATAAATAGTATTTTTTTTTCTCTTTCTGTTATCCTCTGCTTTCATTGTTGTTTTTTTTTTTTTATCATTTTTCTATCTTTTTCTTCTCTCACTTTATTTGACTTTATTCTAT